>NC_030420.2:24864922-25164922 GCF_001660625.3 Ictalurus punctatus
ATGCTGGCATTTCTCTCTGACCCAGCTCAAAAAATGATGTCTAGAGAGCAACTGCTGGTCACCCAAAAATGTATGAGGACATTGTTTTGTAGGGTGTAATAAGTAATACTTGCAATATGTAAAAGACCTACACAACCCCTTCGAGACCTTGTCATTGTGTTCTGTAGTGAACCTCAGTGAATCACCCCAGTATGGCTAGCCTTGTTGAACAGATCTGACGGGAAGGGTCAGACAAAGAGAAAACCTAAAGACCCCCATGAAAAGTATAAATAAATGCATGCTGCCCAGATTAAGTTTACTGGGACTCACCAGTGACCAGCAGCCATTTTGTGGGCTCACTACCTGCAAGATGATTCGGAACCTGAGTGGTGAAATTATATATTAAACTCCGGTTCAAGCCATGACTTTTCTGAACACAAGGCTGGTCTTAAATTTTCTTGGTACAAGAACACTTCTGGCCAAAGGACAATGATTGATTTTGTGATTGCCTCATCAGACTTGCAGCCATATGTTTTGGACACTTAGATAAAGAGAGGGGCAGAGCTGTCAACTAATCACCACTTGGTGGAGTTGCACTGGGTAATGGTCAGATTTATCTGGTTAACCCAGGAAAGCTTTTTGGGTTACTTGAGAGCATCTTGAGATCTTATGATTTGGTGAGAGACTCCAACTTGCATGTTACTCTCACGTTTAAAAGGACTTCTCCCTTGTACCAAGTTAGGTCCTTTACATTTTTAAGTATTTAGTTGTACACTGACAATGTCCGTGTAACAGCAGACTAAAACTTTTGAGAATGTTGTTATTTAGCATAGTATATCCTACTCACTCATACAGTATATAAATTATATAACTGCAAATATTACTACGATTTCTACACCATAATAAATTGAATTATTCTTCAACATAAAATAATATGGACAAAGAGTCCATGAATTGATAACTTGAGAATTGCTGAAACCTTCACAACTTCTTGTATATTTCAGGGAAGAATGGCAAGGTGTTTGTTCTGTCAAGCATGAACAATGCCCAATGTCCGAACCTGAACATCTTCAACAGGTATTTACAGAGCCCTGCAGTAACTGCAGCATAATTCTATTAGTGATTCAGTGCATTTTGCAGCCTATGGAAATGTTCCTGCAGTTTTTGCAACTTGCCATATGAAGTGCTGGAAGATGCACACATAAAGTGGCTTTTGCTTAAGATAGCTTTTTACTGGCCATCACTACAGCCAGAGCAGTAGCCAAATTGCATGCATTATCAGTCAGCACATCGTGTCTTCACTGGGGACCGGATTGACACTGCAGTCTGTCAATAAACCTATCAACCTATCTGGCCTTGCAGATGAGAACATGCCCAAACCAGCCCTATATCCAATAAAAGCTCTCAAGAGCTATGTGGAAGTAAGTGCCAGCTGATGGCACACTGATGAGCTGTTTGTAAGCTTTAGGAAGAACCACAAAGGGGCTTCAATGTTTAAAGACAGTTTAGCCCATTGGGTAAAGGAAACAATTGTGCAACTATACGTAGGTTATGCAGGTTATAAGGTGTCTGGAATATATAGGCACATTATAAGGTGTCTTATTCCATTAAATGCCATATCTCACTCTCTGTAAAGTATGGTAATTTCACTATTTATGAGTGCTGTATTAGTATAAGGTATAAGTGTTATTAAAAGTATCATCAGCACAATCAGGATGAGTTATGAAAACTTGTGATTGCTTTGATACACTATGTGGCCAAATGGACACCTGACTATCACCCCTACATGTGCTTATTGAAAATTCCATTCCAAAACCATAAGCAGTAATATAGAGTTGACAGCCTCCACTCTTCTAGGAAGGCTTTCCACTAGAATTTCAAATTTAATTGTTGAGAATTTATGCTCACTGAGCCACAAGAGCATTAGTTAGGTCGGGCAGTAATGTCATGTGAGGAGGCCTGGCATGCAGTCTGTGTTTGCATTCATCCCAAAGCTGTTCAGGTAGGTTGAGTTCAGAACTCTGTGCAGGCCACTAAAGTGATTCCACACAAACCTTGGCAAACCATGGCTTTATGGACCTTGCTTTGTGGACAGGGGCATTGTTATGCTGGAACAAGTTTTGGCCCCATAGTTCCAGTGACGGGAAATCATAATTTTACAACATACAGTCATTCTAGACATTTGTGTGCCTCCAACATTGTGGCAACAGTTTGGGGAAGACCCCATATGGGTGGGAGGGTTAGGTATCCAAATATTTTTGGCCATATAGTGTATTTTGCCTCCACTAGTTCCTAAAGGAAACCACCCTGGTGGAATGAAAATAAGTATAATGGAAGGTTACATATTTAACTGTGATTCTACCATTAAGTGGAGGGCCGAGCATGATGTAGGCAAGGAAACAAACAAACAAAAAAGGCAACGTTTCTTTCGAAGGGACCACTGAGTTGTAGAACCACAGTTACATATGCAACTGTCCATTTTCAAGTGTGTTATATACTGTATAATATGCCTTTCAAATGGTGAAATGACAAATTCATTATAATATTCCATTCTGACAAGTAATAACTTTTTTTTCAATTCAATTTTATTTGTATAGCGCTTTTTACAATGGACATTGTCTCAAAGCGGCATTGCAGAAACATATAAACACGGTATACAGATTTTAAATATGCGAATTTATCCCAATTGAGCAAGCCGGTGGCGACGATGACAAGGAAAAACTCCCTAAGATGTTAAGAGGAAGAAATCTTGAGAGGAACCAGACTCAGAAGGGAACCCATCCTCATGTGGGTAACAACGGATAGTGTGAAAGTAAAGGAAACTTCATTATAGTTGAATATGTAGTCTGTTTGACCTTAGAAGTAACCGTAGTCCCAGCAATCTGGAATTGGAGATGATGAGAGGTCCATCTAGAGGTAGGGCATCCGAACGGATCAGGCAGGTCCAGAGAGCAGAAAGGATCAGGATCTGTAGTATCTCCATAAAAATATGGAGTAACATAACCCTTTTACAATTGCAGTGCTAATATCACAATATTATTGTAAGTGTTTGGCAGGGGCGGGAAGATTAACCAAAAATGTATGTGACTCAAGTACAAGTAAAACTACTTCTAAAAATAATTACTGAAGTAAAAGTAATAATATTAATAATTACTTGAGCAAGAGTAATAAAGTATACAATGAGAAGACTACTCAAGTATCAAGTTACTATTTACTTCAGATCTGATTAAAATGAAAGGAAAATCCTGAATCTCTGACTACAGAGGTCTGTAATTCACACCTATCATTGAAAGTCTGTCTGTTCTGTTTATATGATATAAAACCTGGGTTCAAGATAAAGCAGCATTTCCCAGTCCTGTGATGGTACAGTAACACAGAACCTGTAATTTTCAACACAAAATCTCACACACCCTCCAAAAAACAAACATTTTCCCAACAGTTGACTGTTTTTATTTTCACTAGTGTATGTTAACAACACAAACTTGTCAGCGTCTGCATTTAAACAAGACAACAGAGAACAAAAGAACAGACTATGGAACAGAACAGAAGGAAAAAAAAAATATGTAGAGTGAGTGAGTGAGTGAGTGAGTGAGTGAGTGAGTGAGTGAGTGAATGAGTGAGTTGTGCATTCAGACACCACTGCAGCTTATCACGAGACTCGCAACCTCATTATACATGATATAAACTAGTTATTAAAACTACATATATTCATTAACACTTAACAGTAATGGAGGAATGCCACAGAATGTGGCAAAGTAAAAGAGTACAAGTAAGAGTACAAGTATGGCCAGTTACTCTTAAAAGTACATCTTTTTACTTTTACTCTTAAAAGTACATCTTTTCCCAAATGTTATTCAAGTAAATGTAACGAAGTAAATGTAGCATGTTACTATCCACCTCTGGTGTTTGGATGAGAAACATCAGCCATATAGGTATTTCATGTAACATGCACAAAAGTACTAATGATGCAGTCATCAAAGCTTTGCAAATAAATCCATAACACGTCATATTCAAGCTATAGAGACAAAATATACACACTCTCTCCAAAGACAGGGGTGGGTGGGGGCTTCATGAGTAGACACTGAGTAAATGTACTTTAGTGGATTTACTTGAGCAAGCAGAGTAAGTGGCTGCCGTATTTCCATACAAAGTTGCAACATTATATCACTGGCTCACTGCAGGAGATCTTTAAGGTATTAAAATGCAAAACAGATGCTCTTCATATCCCTGCCATGTATGGAACAGTGCCAGTACAAAATCCAGCTATAATTCTAGACTCTGATTCATGTAATGGATGCTAAAGTCATAATGCCATACATGATGATCCAACTGAAATGGAGCTGTTTAACTGCTCCTAGTCATTTGAGTGTTTTACACTCCAAGATTCAGACCAGGGAAAATAGCAGGGCAGTTTGCGGTGAAATATCAAAGATGGCTGACACAAAATGTTCAAAAGCTAATTGTTATAATGGGATATTATTATGGTGGCAAAGATAAAGCATAATTCTCAACGGAAAAGCATGTATCTTTTGTGTGAAGGGAACATGCAGTGTTCTTTCTGAGCCACCTTCAGTAAGACATACATTCAGTGACAGTATATACCATGAAAGTACATGCCTTTCTTTGTAAAAAGTCATAAACATTGCTCATGCACACTTTCCTGCTGCAGTTTGGTTCACGCCCTCATCAAGCACCATGAGTAGTTGTCCACATTAAAATGTTTTCAGAACTAGAACATTTTTTTGGTAAAATTAATTTTTATAGATATTTGTAATTATACTAATATTCATACAGTACAGTTTGCACAGTTATTCATTTTTTTTCTTTCTTCTTCAGTATCTACTTTATCCTGCTCAAGATTGCAGTGGATCCAGAGCCTATTCCAGGAACACTGCATGTGAGGTGAGAATACACTCTGGATGAGACGACAGGGCACACCACATACACACACACACACTTGTTAATGTCAAAGGCCAATTAATTGAAACCAAACCACCAGTGAGAGGTAGGAGGAAACTGGAGAACCTGGAGGGAACCCATGCAGACATGTGGAGAACATATGAAACGCCACATAGACAGAAATCCAAGTTCAGGATTGAACTGGGGAGTTTAGAATGGTGAGGATTGCAATGCTGCCAAAAAAAACCAAAAGAGACCTGGTCGGAAGACACAGACTCAAAAGACACTAGGCCACCCCAACAGACACCAGCCCAGCAAATATTAGCTTAACAGAGACCAGTACAGCAGAGGTCTGCCCAGCCAAATAGAGAAGTCTCAAATAGGGACCAGCAGCCATATACAGTACACAAAGAATATTATCTTACCACTAAGAGGATTCCATGGTGGTGCTAAAAGTTCCTAACTAAGATTTTCTCCTTAAAACCTGTTCACTAAGATGAACTTGAACTTAAGTTAAGAAAAAACGGGAATGATATTGTTAATAAAAAAAGAAAAGAAAATGAAATTCTTGCTAAATTCATACACAAAACAATCATGTAAATCTTTGCATATCAACTGTCCAAATAATCTTTATGCGTGACAGGATTTGGGCTGTATTTTAATATACTACATTAAATTATCAATGAATAGTCCTTATGTAGAAGGCTATATGGTGTATCCATGGATTTGTAGTTTAAGAGAATATGTTTGGCATGTCAGCATTTATTGTTTGATGTAAAACACAACTTCACCTTAACTTCAAAACTTCAATTTTTATGTGGATTGTGTGATTTTAGTGCCAAAATGCTTTATGAATTACACAAAAAATACTCTCAGAGTCTTAATATTATGATTAACACGCATATTTTTGAATTGCAGGAGCTATTTTTAGCTTTCTTTGTGAATAGGGACCCTAACATCCCAATTGGCACAAAGCCAATAGAGCCCAACCCATATTGAGGCCAGTTTGGAAGAGATGAGTACAACAGGATATTCCATGGTGCATGCTGCATAGCCAGGCTCAGTGCCTGGGGTGCTGATTAAGAATCAGAAGTTGATGTATCCACACTTTAATGGCATATGATGAAGGATACAGGTACACACATCCACATCCACCCACACACACCAACACCCCTAATTAGATACACACATGAGGAGGGTTTACCAGAGTGGACCCTCACAAGGTCAGTGAAGCAAGAATAGCTTCTCAATCACATACATCGCTTCCCACTAGAAACACATCATTAATCTGTCTCTCTCTCTTTCCAGATTGATTTACCTCTTAATACCATGCACAAACTCTCTCTCTCTCTCTCTCTCTCTCTCTCTCACACACACACACACCCACACAAACATACATGTAGTATGCGTTTATCAGCAAATACAGCAGTTACATTATTTGGTATTAGAGGTTTGTTTGTTTGTTTGTTTGTTTGTTTGCTAACAAGCAAGTTTACTTTTCATTTAGCACAATAGCACTTTATGTGGATCAGGTTGTTTTTGGACCAAATTTCTCATTGTTTTGATAAAGAATGTGATGAATTCAATAATCACAGAAAAAAAAATCATATCATATGCTCTACCATCTGTCAAACAGTATTTCTACAGGACACTGTGCAGTTTGTTTGCATACTGTTTCAAAAATAATTATGCTCAAGTTCAAAACACAATGGAGAACCCTTTGTATATCAAATGAATAGCACTCACAGCAGCTAAGAAACAAATACAGTATTGAACCACAATGAAAACAGTGAAAAAATGAATGGTTATAGAGACAATGAGAAAACAGCCACAGTGAATGCAATAACACAACACAATACAATACAGAATGACTAATTCCATTTTCAAATAACCTTGATTGAAGGTTAAAGCTTGATACGGAAATGGTGCCAAACAATGCAGGCTGTTTGTGACTGTGTTGGACAACAAGACATTTCACCTTTCAAAAGTTCAGTATTTTTTTCTTCCACCTTATCTATCGTTCCTAAACTCTATAAAGGACATATTTATGATCTTTATCTGAGATATTTATGATCATTGTCCATGTAACCAAGTGTTCCTCCTGGAAGATGGATTTCTGCACTTATCAGCTTGACATTTCTAAGGATGAATCAAACATCAAAGATTTTTCCAGTGTATAGCAAGAGAGGACATAAGCTATAGGAATGAGAACTTTTGGCCAAATTAATTAGACAGAGTAAACACACTTTTACAGTACCAACAGTACTTAATTACTAGACTTTCAGTAAACCATTTAAATGTTGGAATTTTTGTTTCTGGCACTTTTCATTTGTTCCTGTTGTATGTATGTATGAATGTATACAGTGCTCTCCACAAATATTGCCACCCTTGGTAAATATAAGCAAAGAAGGCTATGAAAAGTTGTCTTTATCGTTGAACCTTTTGATTTTTTGATCAAAAAATACTCTGCTCTCATTGATATCAAACAATTGCCAACACAACACAGGTTTATCAAAAAATATATTTTTAAATACAGGCGTGCAACAATTACTGGAACCCCTACGAATTCATATGAGAAAACTACAGCATATTTGAAGATTATTCCCATTGATTTAAAAAAAATAAAAATAATTTACAACACTTGGGTGACTAGGAATAGAAAATTGTTCAACCATGACTTCCTGTTTCACAGCGGTATAAATAGATAACACAAAAGTCAAATTCCCTTAGGAATATGCCTGTGATGTGCAGCAAAATGTTGTTGAGCTTCACAATATGGGAAGTGGCTATAAGAAAATAGCAAAAGCACTGAAAATCAAAGTCCTGCCATGACCATACTAGTCCCCTGACTTGAAACACATAGAAAAACTGAAGAGAAGAGTCCACCAGCATGAATCTCAAAATTTGAATGATCTGGAGAGATTCTGTATGGAGGAATGGTCTCAGATCCCTTGCCATGTATTCTCCAACCTCATCAGGCTTTTTTTTTTTGTTGATAAACCTGTCTTTTGTTTGCAATTGTTTGATGTCCATGAGAGCAGAGTATTTTTGTGATTTTTTTAAACAAATGGTTAAACAATAAAGACAATTTTCCACAGCCTTCTTTGCTCATATTTACCAAGGGTGCCAATATTAGTGGAGGGCACTGTATATTAAAAATCTACCATTAAAAAATATTTTGTTGTAAACATTCTGCTTACACTATCAACCAAGAACCATCAAGTAAATTTTCTATTTTATGAAAATTAAAATACAGTGTCACAAATGGATTATTTTTTCTTTATATCCTTCATCTTTTCTCCTGTTTTGCAACTAAAGATCTGTGATACATTTACATAAATTTACATTTATTCATTTCGCAGACACTTTTATCCAAAACGACTTACAAATGAGTAAACACAAGCAAAGATAACCTCCACACTTTAAAAGCTCATAACCACATCACACCTAAATCCAAGCTTTCTATCACATCTTTCTTATCTCTCTAATCAGACGGTGCACTCTCATCACAGAACACACACCAAACACACTGCCATACTGGTAAGGGTGAACACATTTGATTTACAAACATCAAAAGAGCAATTACAAATGCCACAACAGCATCATTCAGTGGTGCTCTAAATGGTAGCTCAAGTTTGTGTGCTGTAGATCTTTTGACCAGTTTTGAAACTGGTCACAATGTGTTTGAATGACATTTTCAAACATCTCTTGACTGAGAAATGTTTGAATCTGTTTGAATGACACTGCAAATGGCCAAACATTTGGCATGTTTCCTCCATGTTTACTTTTACAACAACAAAAAATTAAATAAAAACTTTGATAACCATTAAAGACATATCAGGAACTTTATTTGAATTCAATGACTATATATTGCTGCAAAAGCTTATTTTTAAAAATGTATTCACGTTAGAAACCAGTGTATAGAAAGAAGTGTATGTCTGAATAAACCATGGGATGAAACCTTGAAGATTCTGAGGCCAACTAAGCATACAAAACATATCAGATGCGCTGTGAGCCATAGGCAGTGCTCATAACAAATTTTTTGCAGAATACTTCACACACAGCTTAACATATTTTATGATAAATGTTCATATTTGGGGAGCACTAATATGGTAAATGAACACATTGGAAATCAATGAAACCTCAGCAGGGCAAAAACTGAAGAGCTTTGCTCTCCGTTTATGTAGCATTCTCTCCAAAATGAGAAAATTTAGTGAAAATATATTTTCTATAAATGAGCCAGAGATAGATCAGAGAATAAATTGAATCCTGCCTCTGCCCTGTGTGTAGGGAGTGTGCTTTGGGAGTTTCCTCCAGGTACTTTGAGTTCCTCCCCCCAGTTCAAAGACATGTGTTGTAGGCTGGTTGGCATTTCCAAATTGTATGTGGAGTGTGTGAGATTGTGCTCTGCGATGGCTGGGCAACCCATTGATAGTGTCCCTCACCTTGCACCTTCCCTGTGTTAGGCTACAGGCTTCCCTGTGATAATGTGTAGGATAAGCAGTGTGGAAAATGGATGGATGGATGGACTTAAACACTTAGACATTGTTAGATTGTAAATTTAGCTTTGAGTCAGTTAGGCAGGTATAGACTCTTCGGGAAGGCACAGGTAAGTGTGGGGTATAAAGGGTTAAACTGTGTGTTTTGTGAGAGTGGGTTTAAGATGTGGAGGGATGTGGTGTTAAAGAAGGAAGAAGCTTGGTGACATTTAGTGTGCTCAAGCTATTTACACTGACATTTTCACTCTTCTGCTAATGCCACAGCAGCTAGTATCATGACAGCTAATGTCACGGCAACATGGCCTCTCTTCCATTTGTCACCTGCCACCATAACAAGCTAATTAGAGTACAATGTATTCCAGTCACTCACACACGATTGGCTACTGCCACACTTATGGCTGTGACAGTGCTGTTAGCAGTACAGGTGCTTCTATTTAACCACTCTTCCGTTGTCTCTCCATAGTTCCCTTTCTCCCTCTGAGACACATGGACACATAACACAAATTACCACTTCATACTTTACAAATCCACAGGGCACAGATATATTGTATGATCTAAACTTAGTCCAAATAAATTATGGATTTTTCAAAAGAGATGTGAGAGTAAAAAGTGTCAACTGATGCAACTTAAAATTTACTCACAGTCGGCAATTTTACACAGCCACTTCAGGCATTAAGGTAATATGCTGAAACACGCATACTTAATTAGTGGAATATATTAATAATTACAGCCTGGATCAGACAAATTAACTTTTGAGTCAGGAACATCTTAAACATTAAAATTGCACACATACTTCAGAGAACAGTGTCTTGGTTCTCAAATTTGCTAATGACACTGTATGTGTATCGGTTTAGTGCTCCAAATTTTCACAACTGAATTCAGATTTAAAGTGGGCATGGCCTAAACTGAAAGGGACTTAACTGGAGCCCTATCACGATGTCCTCAGAAACTATGGAAAACAATGAAAAACCCAGAGGTAGAAATGTCAGCACTGACAACATGATCTATAAATTCTGGCAGATCCTCAGCACTTGAGTTTTAATTGGTCTCAACTGGAACTACACACAGTGCTGTTTTTTTTTTTTTTTTTTTTTTTTTTTAAATCCTGTTTTCGACAACTGTTCTTTTTGTTTGTACTTGTCTGCAACGTTTTCTAACATATTTAGTTGTTTCTATTACTAAAAACATAAACAAGTAGCCTAATTTCAAACACCGCAGTCCTCATCAGACAAAGGATACTGTAAAAGCATCGTGCAGTGCTAGAAGTGTAGCTTAAGCTTTACGTTGTACTAGAGTGTCTTCGTCATCATCATGTTCTTTCCGCTGCTCCCCGTTACGAGGTTGCCACAGCAGATCATTGATCTGCATGTTTGACTTGGCACAGGTTTTACACCAGATGCCCTTCTTGACGCAACCCTCCCATTTTATCTGGGCTTGGGAACGGCACTGAGAGGAACAGTGGCTGGGTTGGTTCCCTGCACGGGAATTGAACCCAGGTCATGGCGGTGAAGCATGGGCGGTGAGAGTGTGGGAGCTGCTAGACCACCAGGGGCCACTTAAATTGTACGTTTGAGATACTAGAGATACATATTATATTCAAACACACAGATGAATGAATGAATGAATGAATGAGTGTAAGCAGTGGTTACTGGTTAGCACATTTGCCTCGCACTTCCAGGGTTGTGGGTTTGAATCCTGTCTCTGCCCTGTGTGAGCGGAGTTTGCATGTTCTCCCCATGCTTCCCCCAGTTCTAAGACTTAGTTGCAAGCTATTTGGCTGTTGGTCAGTAGTGCATGAATGTGTGTGCAATTGCGCGCTGCAATGGGCTGGGCCCCAATTCAGGGTATCCCCTGCCTCGTGCCCAGAGTTTCCTGGAATAGACTCCAGGTTCTCCGCAACCCTGAATAGGATATGAAATGGATGGTACAGAAAATGGACTGATGGATGGAATAAACCACAGCATTCAAAAATATGATATTTGGCAAGAAATTTCTACACCAAATTCTCTTAAACCAAAACAATTAGGTAAAAATCCTTTACTTATGTTGTGGTGTACAAAACGGGCGATACCATGATCAGTTTACTTCCACGGGGAAGGCCTTGTTCCTAAAATTCTTTTATCATCTATATTTATGTCTATACTATTCTCTGATCTCATTATAAATCTGTGGTGGTATGAACTCCAATTATATAAACTGGAATCAGGGAGGGTGATTTGGTTTTGGATTTACTGTAATGTCTTAAGAAAAGGTACAAATGTTAATCCTGCGCCCAACCTTAACTTATATATCTTCATCCAAATCTAGTCATCTGAATTGTTAAAAAATTTGCAAGCTTGAGACCTTCATCTTTTCTTTAATGTATAGAAGATACCAGAGGGTCTTGAAGTGCACAGTTGTACAATTAGTTTGTACAGTGATGCAAGCTCTTGAGTGGCAGATTTAGCCACTTTATACTATAAATGAGGTTTTTCTGCATTAAAAAAGTAATGCATAAATGTATTATACTTTCTTAGACACCTGTCTTAGACTTAGTAGTCTCTTGACTACACAAAATGATACTTACATATATTTTTTCAATCTTTAAACAACAATACATTGTTTTCTCCATCCATCCACCCATCTTCTATACCGCCTGTCCTTCCTTCAGGGTCACGGGGACCTGGAGCATATCCCAGGGAGCATCGGGCACAAGGCGGGGTACACCCTGGACAGGGTGCCAATCCATCGCAGGGCATACATTGTTTTCTTTTCCTTTTTTTTGGCCTGGGTCTGCCACAATGTTCCCACAATAGGTTTCATGAATTTTATAATTTTTTATTATTATTCTTTGTAAACACCAAATCTGCAAAGTAAATATATCATTAGGCATATATTAATGGGGTAAGCATTCCTATTTATCTACTATTGTAATTATGATTGGGTTAGTTGTTAGTAGAATAAAATAATGAATAGAGAAGGAAAGCTTACACTCTTACAATTATTTTGCACTCATTCAAATATCACACACACACACACACACACACACACACACACACACACACACACACACACACACACACACACACACACACACACACACACAGTGCATCTAAAACAGAATACTTGTTTAAAAAAATAACTGTTCCAGTAAAATATGTCATGAAATCTGATGGAGAAAAAAAGGTGGAAACACGCACACACGCACACACACACACACACACACACACACACACACACACACACACAAAATTTTAGCTGTCAAACAGTTGAGTGAACACAGCAGATGGTGGTCCCTGTACTCTGATTGGTCCAGTAAGAGACAGTGAAGCATAAAATAATAAAAGTATTATAGAATTATAGTCAAAATTTAAATACAAGACATCAGAAAGGAGTCTATATATTGATTAAATAAAGTTACGCACTATAGTCTGCAACTATTTATATTTATTTTGGGACTTTTTTGTAGTCCTATGGGGAAAAAGGAAATGCATGGAGGCTGACTGACTGAGAAGAAAAGAGAAGCGTGCACAATTATAAGACAACTGTGGAATATCATAATTTAAAAAAAAAAATCTATTTAGTTTATATTGAAGTTATTAGTTTTAGGCAGCATTAAAAGGTCCATACGAGTTTACCATCTAGACTTTGAATTACAACAACAGCCTACAGTAAAAGTAAGAAGGTGTGATAAAAGGACGAAATGAATTAAGTCTTTCAGTTGGTACTGTTGCTTAGCTGAAGCTAACAGGACACTTAAAACATCTGACTGCAGAGAGCAGTTTTGCCCTAGAGGGCTGTTCCAAAACCGTGCCAGACAGTCCTGATTTCTTCTTTAACTACCATGAGTGAATAAGCTGCACAGGTCTCAGAGCAGCTTCCCTGTATACACAATACACACTTCTCTCCAAAGACCTCTCTCTAACATGTGTTTGGATGAGATTAATAAATCACCATCCCTCTCACCTCATTCTCTCTGTGTCTTTAAGTATTTGCTGCCAAGGCAGAAGTGAACTTATTTATTTGTAACCCACAGACACATGCTAAATGTTATTTCTTTGTTCCAGAGTTGTAGCATTAACAGAAAACGCCCTCGCTATCAATCTGCTGTTCTTCTCTCTGTGCATGAACTGAGATGACAGCACTCAATGATGGCTTTAGTTCAGCTTCTTTAATAAGCCCTTTTCTGACTTATGATCCAGCAGGACCTCCAGGGAATTCATCTGAGTGTGAAATCAAGGCAATTTCATCCACGTGCAGTTTGCCAAGAGAGCACTGACAACCAAGACAAAACCAGTGAAAAAGTGCAGGCAGTGGGTATTGCTGAAGTGGGCCGCCTGCAGTATGAGTAGAAATTAATGTCTGGGGTATTGAAAGCTTTGGTTTTGTTGACAAGAATGGAGCTTTCCTAAGGTCTCATGCGATACACCAGCCAAGTTTTGCAATTATTTCATACAAAACAAATTCAAAGCATACCCACACACTGCTTTAAAGATCTTCCAAGGTGTTTTATTTTAGGCAGTGGCATTAAAAGCAAGATGGGTAAATATGATTCAGTTTGTGGTTTTTGGTGTATTTGTGGCAAATTGTGGAAGGGGCAGTTATTATGTAGACTGGGGGAGAAACCATAGGTGCAATTACACTTTTTTTGTATAGATAATCCCTTTGCAGGTATTACTACATAATACAACTGAGGCCCTGATTAAAATAAAGACCTGTGTGTAAAAACCTGACACCCACAATAGTATGCAAGTAGATTTACTAGAATCCTGTTCCGTATGGCAATACATCCACTGGATGATGTCTGAAATAAAATTCGGGTAGCTATGAAAAATACATAGGAGAACACAAAGCAAGTTTGTCCTATAAACCCAGATGATTACATCTGATCATCCAGTATGTTGTCTTATATGCATGGACATGCATTCTAATAATGGCATATGTCAAATTGAAGCAATCAAAATTAAAACTAGAAAATTTCAGGTGTATATCCCGACTGGAATAAAATTTTAGACCACCTTAGAGTTGGTCAAAAACAGTAACGTGGTTTGTCATTTTCTAAGCAGGAAGGGAGAAAAACACTGACATGGCTGATTCAGATGCATCTGTATATATAACTGTATGTATACATATTAAACACACAGTTGCAATCAAAATTATTCAACCCCCATTGCAAATCAAGTTTATTGTCAAAATGTACAAACTTTCAGCTTTTTGCAATGAACAAATCAAACAAAAGCAGTTCAAATAGTTCAACACAACGAATGCTTCTAGCGGTTTCCCCAAATTCAACACAGGGCTGAGGTGGGAATAGAACTTCCAATCCCAGAGGTGTGAACCAAATGTGCTAACCACTAAGCGTATATATATATACACACACACACACACACACACACACACACACACACACACACACACACACACACACACACACACACACACACACACACACACACACACACACACACACACACACACACACACACACACACACACACACACACACACACACTCATTACTGTGAAAAAGTTTTAAACACTCTATTTGTTGTCACACCAAATGTTGACTTTGGTTCATTTACTATTGTTTACTGCTCTTTATGGTATTTTATTTTAATGCAGAAACATTTAATTACATTATTTTGAAGGCATCTTTGCTCTACAGCATTTCTTTGTATGTGCTTGAAACTTTTGCACAGTACTATCTATCTATCTATCTAGCTGTCTATTTATTTATTTATTTATTTATTTTAATCCATCTTATTTCTTTCTTTCTTTTGTGAATCACACAACTACTCTCATCGTAGTTGCTTGGTACTAGAACATTGCCCTTTTCCTCTTTCAATAGTAGAACTCAGCATCATCAAACATGAGAATAATCAATAAACATGTCACTATATCTCTCAGAGGTGTCAGGTCATTTTGGAGACATATGCATCATACTGCTGCCTCAAATTACAATTGATTCGAGAGACACAAGGATTGAATTGATATTACTGCATGTTGTGTGTAAGTGCAAATGAATGAGCATGGCAACAGCTCAAGCTTAAACACATGAACAGATAATAGATTTTAATGCATTTTGTTTACACTGAGTTGCCAGTTTATTTGTAATTACAAATAAACACAAACTACACTGGTGACTCAGTGTAAATAAATGCATAAAAATTTGTCAAATGCTGTAAAATTAGTGTGGTCCAGTATACTACAGTAGGTCACTACAGGTCCATCTCTGGAATGATGGAAAAATGAACTGTTACTTATATTTACTCTAAGAATGAAGGACAGATACTTATCTAGCAAATCCCCTTCCATGTGCCATCAGTTCTTGTGATTTAGCAGTGATACAGTGTTTGAGGTGATAAGATGCTGTTTATGTGTCTCACACACACTGCACACTGATTTTCAGATTTCTGTCTTTAATTCAGCCCAGCATACAATATCTCTGTCTGGAAAAGAGCTTTTTAATAAGTGTATTATATAACAAAAGTTCTCAAACTTTTTGCAGCCAGGGGCCCCTTTAACTGTCAAATAAATTCTACAGACCCCCCCAGCTCACATTTATTTTATGAACATAATTCAACTCTTCAAATATTAGGTTCATTATTCAAATGTGCTTATTATTCATATGTATACTGAATATTTATTTTGAACCATAGCACGTTAGTTCATTTTCCTTCACAGAACACATTAGGTCCAAGTGCCACCCTCTAAGAATTTTAAACTAATATTAATAATAATAATAATAATAATAATAATAATAATAATAATAATAATAATAATAATATATATATATATATATATATATATAAGCCAAAAACCAAAAGTTGGTTAATGTTTTAACGAAACACAGTTGAGAAATTCATTCATATTGAGAGACTCATATTTGTGATGGATGGCTGAATGGCTGGATGCATCGATAGATGGATGGATGGATGGATGGATGGCCAGATAGATGGATGAATAAAAATCTATACATGACTATATGGCATCTTAATGAGATTAGGCTAATGATGTTAGGATAATGATTCAAGAACTTCTTGGATTTAGAGATCAGGATCTCTGAGATTAAATCAAAGCACTGCTCCCTTTACTTTATATTGAATTTTTAAGATTCAATAACTTCTTGAATAATGAAACATGTTTACTCTGTGGCATGATGGGATACAATGTTTAGCAGTGGGAGGTCAGCATCTTCAATACTACGATATTGGTTCAGTGCCCTTAATATTGAGACTTTTCACATAGATCCTGTATATTTAAATACCCTGAATGATCAATCAGCATAGTAAAAAAAGAGTTTGCAGGAGAAGGTATACCCAGGGGTTTTATTGTGTTGTATTATACACACTTGTTTGTCTTTTGGGACTGTGTTAAGCTTATGTAAAAGTGCAATATAATGCTCATTACTTTTCCAAATATCATGCATCAAACAAACTTTGCAGCAAAACCAATGTACTGAAAGGCCATCACAGCTTGACAGTCATAAGACACCCCATCGCAATTTTTTCATGTTAGAGTTTGTTGTGTGCAGTAGCTTGTGAATGTGTGTATGCTCTGATTAGAGTACAAAGACTGGCCAGGTGGCTTAGAGGTGGTCAAAAGAAGTAGGCTAAACAGGCAAACATCTGCACAGCCTCCCTCAGGGGCCCAAACATGAACACAGGCCAATTTGTAGACTATTCTAAGGCTGTGTGCTTCTATCTTTGTGCGTGTGTGTGTGTGTGCGCGCGTATGTGTGTGTGCGAGCACGTATGCAGGGGTCAAAACTATTATTTTTATTGCCCCCCCCCCCCCCCCCCTTTTTGGTAAAAGCTAAATCCACTGTTCTGTTCCTCACTCTCAAAAATACACAGTTTTACCTATTAGCTTCACAGTATATACTGAATAACTTTAAAGATGAATAAGTAAATAATAACCTGGAAAAAATAATCAACAACAGCTGGTGTAATGAGAAGTGGAGGGCTGTTCCCACCCCAAAATCAATTTTTCTGTCTTGTTTTATTCCTCTTACTCCACAGCAATTTACCAAATCTAACAATTCTTTGTGGCATCATAACAATTTGTTATGAGTATTTATGTGTTTCAAGTCAGGGGACTGGGATGGCCATGACAGGATCTTTATTTTGTGATCAGTAAACAGTTTTTGTGTTGATTTTGATGTATGTTTTTGATCATTGTCCTGCTGGAAGATCCAACCGTGGCCCATTTTAAGCTTTCTGGCAGAGGCAGTCAGGTTTTCATTTAATATCTGTTGATGTTTGATAGAGTCCATGATGCCATGTATCCTAACAAAATGTCCAGGTCCTCTGGCAGAAAAACATCCCCAAAATATTAAAGAGCCACCACCATATTTAACATTAAGTACTTTTCCATTGTTACCTCTCTGTGTGTGCCAAAACCTCCTCCGGTGTTTATTGCTCAAAAACTCTATTTTGGTTTCATCTGACTATAGACCCTGATCCCATTTGAAGTTCCAGTAGTGTCTGGCAAACTGAAGATGCTTGAGTTTGTTTTTGGATGAGAGTACAGGCTTTTTTCCTGAAACCCTTCCAAACAACTTGTGCTGATGTAGGTGACTTCGGATCGTAGTTTTGGAAACTTTCTGACCCCAAGACACAACTAACTTCTGCAATTTTCCAGCTGTGATCCTTGGAAATTTTTTGGCCACTCGAACCATCCTCTTCACAATGCATTGAGACAATATAGACACACATCCAATTCCTAGTTGATTCATAGCATTTCCAGTTGACTGGAATTTCTTAATTATTGCCCTGATGGTGGAAATGGGCATTTTGTTTTATTTGTTCATTGCAAACAATAAACCTGATTTGTAATAGGGGTTGAATAATTTTGATTTCAACTGTATATTCCTTGGTCTTACCTATTGTTATGAATGACTAAGGGAATTTGGCCTATGTGTTACCTCATATTTATACCCATGTGAAACAGGAAGTCATGCTTGAGAAATTTCCTGTTTCTATTCACCCAGTTGTACTAAAAATGTAAAACATCAAAGGGAATATATTTCAAATATATTTTTCTCATATGAATTCATAAGGAGCCAATAATTGTTGCACACCTATATTTAACAATGATTGTTTTTGATAAACCTGTGTTTTGTTTGCAGTTGTTTGATATCCATGAGAGGAGAGTGTTTTTGTGAATTCTTTGAACAAAATATCAAAAGGTTAAACACTAAAGACAACTTTTCACAGCCTTCTTTGCTTATATTTAGTGTACCAAAGGTGCCAATATTAGTGGAAGGTAAAAAATCTACCATTACAACCAGGGCACTGTACACATTCACATATTCATTCACACTTAGGGTGATTTAGTTTATCCAGTACACCTTCTGGCATGTTTTTAGGGGAAACCAGGGAGAACCTGGAAGAAAACGTGGACACAAGGAGAACATAGTATACCTATATTAGGTAATGTACCATGTACCTATATTATAGGTAAACTTGCATTTTTCCTATTCAGAATCATAATGAATAACAGAAAACAAAAAGATTATCGGGAGAAAAGTATAAATTTCAGGAGAAGCATCCCCTTCAGTAAATCTCTTTCAAAAGGGGATGCTTAGAAGGGTCCTTTGAAGCACTTCATTTTGGAGCACCAAATGAGGAACTAGAGAGTTAGTTGGTTATGTATTGTTTTTGATTAACTACATTGTTGTCAGCTTTATGTATAGAATATATTATTATTCTGTAAAGTATAACATTTGGTGTAACATGTACTATATTTCACATTTCATTAATTTTATAAACCCCCTCCTGCTCTCTCTCTCTCTCTCTCTCTCTCTCTCTCTCTCTCTCTCTCTCTCTCTCTCTGTGTCTGTCTCTCTTTTTCTGTTTGTCTGGTTGTGTGTGTGCCTGCTCTTGGATGAAGCCCATCTCTCCACCACCTGCTGTTCAGTAGGAATCAGGTCGCTCAGAGATATCAGCAATTACTCTCCACTCAGAATTAATCTGTAGAAATGAATTATGCTATTAGCAAAGAGGGACACAGCAAAGCCTGCCTATTCTTGTTCCCATTTATAGAAACAAAAATTGGAATGTGATTCCAGTGATTCCAGTGATTCATATGTGAACAGTGATTCATTTTCTGTTTAATTCTTCCTGATTGAAATTTTTCTTTTGTGTGGTGATAGGAGATAATATAAAATATACAGTGGAGTATAAATCTACATCAAACAAAATACTGATTTCTTCTTATTTCTTGTAATGTGTGTTCAACGCATCAGCACTTTGAATCGCCAGGAACATAACTGTGCAATTAATAATTATTCAACTCATTACAATTAGCTTTAATGCTGCTTAACGTTGATACTTAACACCATATTCAGAGTTGAGTTATGAGCAGGTACTGAGGAGGTGGTAGACTGAGTGCTGTATTACAAGCAGAAAGTGCTTTAACAAAGTAGTAGTTAAGGGGTATGCACACTTATGCAACTAGGTTATTGTAAGCTTTTATTTTTTACTTTTAACATTTCTACTTTAGTTGGTATATCACATTAACGGTGGACAAATATAATTTTTTACATCACAAAAACTTGCAGTTTTAACAGGGTGTGTAAAGTTTTTATTTCCACTGTATGTTCATGAGTGGTTCATGAGTTATGAAACAGCAAAGAGTGCAAAAATGAATGCAGATTGTGTTCCTGTGTTCAAAGGGTAAAGAACCTGGATATGCCAAGAATAAAAATTACTTTCCTCATTTTGCTCTTTAGATTATAAGTCACCAACTCTGAATATGGGCCTTAACCAGTTAGAACTGAAATATAATTATTTCAGATATACTTTGAATTTCAACTTTTTAAAAGACATGGGGTAACTGTGCTGTGGAAAATTATTATTAGGGCCCAAAGGTGCAAAGCCCTATTGTTTTTGGTGTGTTCATTATTATTATTTTATTTAGTGATTTCACTAATTTTTGAGGCATTTGTGATGCTTCAAAATGAATGAAATTCGACATACCCCATGAAAATCAAAACATGACGTAGTAAATAGGCTTGGTTTTGCAGCTCCATAGCGCTCCCGAATGGCGGAATCGAATTTGATTAATCTTCTCGGAGGAGCACAAGATTTGGTATGGTCGTGGTATTCATCATGTACGACAAGGTTCACTTGGTTATATCTGACTCCACCCAACAGGAAGTCAGCCAGGCTGGCTGGA
This sequence comes from Ictalurus punctatus, assembly GCF_001660625.3. NCBI lineage: Eukaryota > Metazoa > Chordata > Actinopteri > Siluriformes > Ictaluridae > Ictalurus > Ictalurus punctatus. The sequence goes on from NC_030420.2 coordinate 24,885,459, forward strand.
ATGTGGGGTTTTCAAACAATCCCATGGTGTTTTGAGAGGTTTACAATGGCTGAAAACAAATGAAAGTTTACATGTCTATTTCTGTTAGGACAAATTTCGTGTGATATTTCCAAATTATAGTGGAGACATTGTCCACATCATGTCGGACATATTTTTCATTGGCTTTTATTAGCCAACAAGAAGTCAATCATTTTGAAAGTTTTGTGTTTCTTCCTATAATTTTAAAAAATTCTTTCGTACTCCTTCTAAAAAGATAATCAGATTCACTTGAAATTTAATTATGATAAACTCCAGACATATGTGATTATAACTTGTGAAGGAATAGTGGATATCTTAAACGAGAATGTAATGGTGAGCAATAGATTTGCTTGACACACAACTAAATCAGATTCAAAGGTTTTAATGGTAAGGAGACAGTTGGTTTGACAGTCATGAAATTTGGCATGAGCGTGAATGTCATCATTGTACAAATTTTTAACATTGGTTTGAGTGTCTCTGCCCAACAGAAAGTTGGCCAATTTTGGAATTCGTGCATTATTCCATATTTTTCAGAAACTCTCTTGTACTCCTCCTAGAGAGTTCAGAGGATTTCCTTTAAATTTGGCTGGAATAAACTTCAGATATATGTGATTATAAATTGCAATGGAATAGTGGATATCTCAAATTAGGACATAATGGCTGCAAATTGATTTGCATGAGAGGCCACGCCTAACCAGGAAGTGGACATAATGTGATGATGTTTGGTCTGATCAGCCTCAACTTGTGCACAGCTACTAATGTGTCACTCCTGATTACAGTAATGTGACTGCAACTGTTATATTGCACTTTTAAAAGAGTTTAGATGGGTTTACCATATGGATTCATGTTGATTTGCTAGACGGTTTGTCTGATTTGCTTGAAAAATAGTCACGTAAACCTAGAAAATTAAGGTGGAATATTAATTTGAATAGAGTTCAGTGATGTATGATTATGGTGTTGTCACTGTCATAAATGATGCCATTCTAAATATGAAGTGTGAGTAATTCTGTGCTGGTTTGAATGATGGCGTCAAATTTCAAGTAATTACTCAATAGCAAGTCCTGATTACATCAATTTGACGAGGTTTGTTTGATTCTATATATATATATATATATATATATATATATATATATATATATATATATATATACAGTATCTCACAAAAGTGAGTACACCCCTCACATTTTTGTAAATATTTGATTATATCTTTTCATGCGACAACACTGAAGAAATGACACTTTGCTACAATGTAAAGTATTGAGTGTACAGCTTGTGTAACTGTAAATTTGCTGTCCCCTCAAAATAACTCAACACACAGCCATTAATGTCTAAACCGCTGGCGAAAAAGGTGAGTACACCCCTAAGTGAAAATGTCCAAATTGGGCCCAATTAGCCATTTTCCCTCCCTGGTGTCATGTGACTTGTTCGTGTTACAAGGTCTCAGGTGTGAATGGGGAGCAGGTGTGTTAAATTTGGTGTCATCGCTCTCACACTCCCTCATACTGGTCACTGGAAGTTCAACATGGCACTTCATGGCAAAGAACTCTCTGAGGATCTGAAAAAAATAATTGTTGCTCTACATAAAGATGATCTAGCCTGTAAGAAGATTGCCAAGACCCTGACACTGAGCTGCAGCACGGTGACCAAGACCATACAGCGGTTTAACAGGACAGGTTCCACCCAGAACAGGCCTCGCCATAGTCGACCAAAGAAGTCGAGTGCACGTGCTCAGCGTCATATCCAGAGGTTGTGTTTGGGAAATAGACGTATGAGTGCTGCCAGCATTGCTGCAGAGGTTGAAGGGGTAGGGGGTCAGTCTGTCAGTCCTCAGACCATACGCCGCACACTGCCTCAAATTGGTCTGCATGGCTGTCATCCCAGAAGGAAGCCTCTTCTAAAGATGATGCACAAGAAAGCCCACAAACAGTTTGCTGAAGACAAGCAGATTAAGGACATGGATTACTGGAACCATGTCCTGTGGTCTGATGAGACCAAGATAAACTTATTTGGTTCAGATGGTGTCAAGCGTGTGTAGCGGCAACCAGGTGAGGAGTACAAAGACAAGTGTGTCTTGCCTACATTCAAGCATGGTGGTGGGCGTGTCATGGTGTGGGGCTGCACGAGTGCTGCCGGCACTGGGGAGCTACAGTTCATTGAGGGAACCATGAATGTTCTGTGACACACTGAAGCAGAGCATGATCCCCTCCCTTCAGAGACTGGGACGGAGGGCAGTATTCCATCATGATAACGACCCCAAACACACTAAAGAAGCTGAGGGTGAAGGTGATGGACTGGCCAAGCATGTCTCCAGACCTAAACCCTATTAAGCATCTGTGGGGCATCCTCAAACGGAAGGTGGAGGAGCACAAGGTCTCTAACATCCACCAGCTCCGTGACGTTGTCATGGAGGAGTGGAAGAGGACTCCACTGGCAACCTGTGAAGCTCTGGTGAACTCCATGCCCAAGAGGGTTAAGGCAATGCTGGAAAATAATGGTGGCCACACAAAATATTGACACTTTGGGCCCAGTTTGGACATTTTCACTTAGGGGTGTACTCACTTTTGTTGCCAGCGGTTTAGACATTAATGGCTGTGTGTTGAGTTATTTTGAGGGGACAGCAAATTTACACTGTTACACAAGCTGTACACTCACTACTTTACATCGTAGCAAAGTGTCATTTCTTCAGTGCTGTCACATGAAAAGATATAATCAAATATTTTCACAAATTTGAGGGGTGTACTCACTTTTGTGAGATACTATATATATATATATATATATATATATATATATATATATATATATATATATATATATATATATATATATACACCTACTGAAAACAACAAACTGTATAATCAATGTTATAGATTTACCAAGATAATGTGCATGATGACTGATCAAAAGCAAATTTTGTTTGTTCATACAGCATAACTAATTTAAAGCTAAGAAATGCTACTTTGTTTACTGTTCAGCCATGTTGAATAGATTTCACTTGCTGAACTCTGATGTGAGGAGACTGTGCTGAGTTTCAGAGTAGTTGAGTAGAGAGTTGAGGACACATTTTCTTTGTTTTTTCCTAGTCTGAAGATGGAAATTTCTAGTTATGTAATACAGAATAAAGTAGCTAGCCAGCTAATGATACTTTTTTTAATGTACTGTTGATAAATTAGGTGGTTTATTTGATCATAGCTCACTTGGTTAATTAAAATAAACATATAAAATTCATTTTTGGATTAGTTGTTTTAGTTGTCACTAGTGGTTATTTTGTTACAGTAAGTTAAGTTGGGACATGAAGCTAAGAGGATGGAGAATGCAAAGTCTTTGGACAGTTCTTCATAGTTCTTAAATGGATTCTATCTGGAAACCCATAGTTGCAGGGTTCTACAAAGAAGCTTTTTTTTTCTTTTTTTTTTTCTTTTCTTCAAGTTACTGAGCACTGAGTTAGCCATTTGTTTTAGCAGTTCCCTAACTTCATGTCCTAACTTTATTACCACTAATCATGCTCGAACCTGGCTTCTGGGAAAAGAAGTTGTGTGCACCTGTCTGGGTCTGATGAAGATGTTACATCAGCGGACAGCAGGGGCCTTGGAGCACAATGGGTGTGTATGTGTGTTTTTTCCCATGGACCTTTGAGTATTGTGCTTTTGTATGTTGACAGTAGGGCCTTGGAGCAGAGTGTGTGTGTGTGTGTGTGTGTGTGTGTGTGTGTGTGTGTGTGTGTGTGTGTGTGTGTGTGTGTGTGTGTGTGAATGCTGACTGCAGTCATAGTTGCAGTGCTTATGCTGGTTCAGCTGAGAGATGCCTGCACCAACTGCTCATGAAAATTCAACTTCTACAAGCAGACCATTTCATATAGCTATAGAATGCTCCAGAATTATTGGCACCACCCATGAAATAAGCATGTGCAAATAGTACTATTTAGAAGAAACATAATGACATAAGGAAAAGGTGTGTAGGGGTGCCATATCATGCCTGACCCTGACACTCTATCTATCTCTATCTATCTATCTATCTATCTATCTATCTATCTATCTATCTATCTATCTATCTATCTATCTAAGTATATATATATACACACACACACACACACACACACACACACACACACACACACACACACACACACACACACACACACACACACACATTACTACGCAAATGGAAAATACAGTGAAAATTTTCACATGTCCCACCTTGTTAGGGATCTGGGGTCAGTGCGCGGGGTCAGGGTCGGGCATGATATGGCACCCCTGGAGCAGACACGGGCTCTAGGGCCCAACAGTGGCAGTATTACGTGCTGAGGCTTAAACTCATGACCTTTTTATTATCAACTCAGATCTTTAGCCACAGAGCTACCCCTGTAAAAATAAATCTGACCTGAATGGTGCCAATAATTCTAGAAGGACTATATATCTTTTTATGTAGGTCAGGATGCTATATAAAGTAACTGCTAATAATGCTGCCATTAAATAGAGAACAAAATGTCTACTCTAACATTGATTCATGTTTGAAAACTCTGCAGAGATCTTCAACACACTGGAGACAGAATGAGAATCTCTGCTCTTGGGCTTGTCTGTTTTTTTTCACAGTGTATGCTTCCCAAGAACTGTGCTACACTGTAAAAAATAGTAAAAGTAATGATCTAAAGAAAGGAGGTGATGAATCACATGTTCTTTTCACCTATCGTCTCTCTACATGGCTGCAGAACATGAAATGAGCTCATTAAAATTCTGGCACAACTCCAGTAGTGTTTGGGATTGTGAGTTTCTTGACTGAGGGAAACAATACTCCTCTGTGAGGGAACATATGCTCGTGTTGAACTGCACACTGTCTAACACAAAGACACTGAAAAACCTGCATGGATTTACCCATAAGTATAAAAACACAATTTTTAACACCAGGGAATTCTTAAAAGGGCTTAGTTTGTTAGTGGCCTGTTTGTTTCTTCCTACTGCATTGCTGTGTAATATCATTTACACATTCTGTATGACTGCTGTGTGAAACTGTGCTGTTATGCAAGCTTTTGGCTGCAATTATCAGTTTATTGGGAACTGTGCTGGTACAATAACTCTTTTTAACAGTGTGACCAGTATCTTTTAATGATCTTTGATTTCACATGACTTCAGCAGAAACAAGCAGCAGGTGTCCGATGGAACCTAATTAACTATACAAGGAAGGAGAAAATAATACAGCAAAGCATTCCTACTAGAAGGTAACTGAAAACAAGCCTTAAAAAATCCTTTTATGGGTTGTAGGGAGCGGCTTGGTTCAGGTTGCTCAATGTGATGTGTTAAACATACAGTGAAATACACAGAAACAGTAAGAGCTTTTATAAAGACAGCAGTGGGGAAAGGTGTGAGGCAGATGCTTGTGCTGGAAGTTACTTCTTCTTGACTGATGGTTATTGCACAGGACTAAACATATTTGGAGAAATATTATCAAGTAATATTCTCATACTTACACAGGGGATTACATCCTCTCTTCCCAGAAATCAGGCTCGAGCATAATTATTATTTACCTGTCCTAAATACTATTACTACTACTACTACTGCTACTGCTACTACTACTATGTACTTATTTAATGGCTGTTACAAGATTGGGATTTCTATTGATATTATTATTATTATTATTATTATTATTATTATTATTATTATTATTATTTCTATTTTAGCTTTTGTAATTATTCTTGTAAAGCACTCTGGTCAACCTATGCTGTTTTTAATGGTGCTATATAAATAAACTTGACATTGACATTGACTACTTCTACTACTACTACAACATACCACTACTACTACCTACTGGTACTATGACATACTACTACGAAATACTACTACTACTACAATGACATACTACTACTACAACATACACTACCAGTCAAAAGTTTGGAGACACTTGACTGTAATGTTTCTCATGATCTTAAAAATATTTTGATCTGAAGGTGTATGATTAAATGTTTGAAATTTGTGCTTTAAACAAAAATATAATAGTGCCAACATATTCATTTCTTTCATTAGAAAACTAACATTTTATTTACAAATATATATATATATATATATATATATATATATATATATATATATATATATATATATATATATATATATTTTTTTTTATAAGGATGACTTGGAGCGAAATATTCCGAAAAGCAGCCAATAAGTGTCCAGCATAGGTGGGAACTCCTTTAATACTGTGTAAAAAGCATCTCAGGGAGATTCCTCAAGAAATTGATTAAGTAAATGCCAAGAATACATTTCTGGAAATTCTAGGCAAAAAGGGGGTCTGCTTTGAAGATGCTAAAATATTAAATTATTTTGATTTATTTGAGATTTTTTTTATAACAACACAATTCCCATAGTTCCATTTGTGTCATTCAAGAGTTTTGATGACTATTCTAAAATGTGGAAAAAAAATAAAAATAAAGAGTGAGTATGTCTAAACTACTACTACTACTACTACTACTACTACTACTACTACGAGATACTACTACTACTACTACGGCATTCTACTATGGCATAGGTTACTACTACGAAATACAACTACTACAGCATACTACTATGACATACTACTAGAAAAAAAAAGTTTGTTATGTAGAATTCTACAAGTAAGTGTTTCCCTGGCAGCGAGGGTTCCAGGTAGAATCAATACAGGATGGATTAAGAGAAGAGAAGTTAAGAAGACTTAACTGTCCATCCTCCTATTTTCATGTACTAACTTTCATAGCCATTGATCATGATCAGGCCTCCTCCTCCTCCTCCTCCTCCTCCTACTACTACTACTACTACTAATACTACTACTACTACTACTAATAATAATAATAAGGGGAAGAGGAGGAAGAAGAAAAAGAAGACCAACAACAATAGCAACAACAATCTTTATTTTAAAAGCACTGTCATGGTTTATCCATGTGTCATGGTTCCCATGGCTAATGTCGTAGTTTTCTTAGTGAGAGAGCTATGTGCTTGTGTTTGTATTTGCTTCTGATTTGAGTCTTGTGTCAGCCCCCAGTGTGTTATTGGTTTATTTTCCTGTATTCACCTGCCTCTTATTTGTCTATTTATATCTTCTGTGTTATCCTTTGAATTTCCAAAAGTCTTATTCTTTATTTCTCATTATGTCTGAGCCTTGTTTCTTTGTATCTTGTTTTCATGTATGTGTGTTATGACACCTGCTTGTGTTGTTGATGTTGATTATGGCATGCCCCTGTCTACCACCATCTGCCTGCCATTCGAACCCTGCATGGAATATGATTCTTCATCTTTTATTTCCCTTAATAAACATCACACTTTGGGAAGCATTGAGTACATGTATAGTTTTTCTCAAATCACTGAATAAGTCATAGTAGTGACCGAGTCAAATCATTCAAGATGACTAACTAAAAACCAAGAGTTTAAGGTGTTAAAGAAAGCAGCATTCAAGCAGAGCAAACTATGTTGTTTAATTAATCTTTACAGTTTTAGGAACTGAAATATAAGAGTTAATTCAACACTATAGGTATTGATCATGCTATAAGTGACTCATCTTGAGCAAGGTGATTTTTTTTTTTAGCTCTGGATCTGTTTCAAGAAACTGTGTCTAAATAAAGAACATTCATTCAGACATTTAAGTGAGTGAGAATACCTGTTTTATTTTCTGGAACACTGAACACTAATGTATTCATTTAGTGCTTCAGGTTCTTCCTCTCTGTTCTTTATAATTGCTAATGGATCACCTAGTATGCTGGAACATCTGCTTGCAGTCATCATAAGAGGATCCGGTGGGAATGAGTGTACCGCTTTGGTTCCGCTGAGATGAACACAGCGCAGACACATGTCAGCATGTTTTTTGTCACACATGGCTTTGATCACGCACATGAAAAAGCATAATGAGTTGTAATTAGTCAATAAGTTTATGTTAGACAGGTTGCAGTGCCCAGTACATTTAGTATATGCACTGATATGTTCTTCTGTACTGAAAATATGAGGATGCAGTTTGCGTAGGAGACAGCTCAAGATAAAAGTGATATCTTTTTGTCACTGACATAAACACTGCCTTGTGTTTCAAATATTAAATAACTCCATATGACATGGCTGAAATCAGTCTCGCACCTTCTGGCAGCAATGCAAAAGTCAAAACTGTAATTTGTTTTATTTATTCATGAAAAGTTTACGTATTCCTGGCATGCTGTGTCTCACTGCCTGACTGCACACTCGGCATGCTGAATTAATTCCTTTGCTGTGTGACGTTCCCTAATGCATTTATTCCGCCTTCCCATTATTAGGACACACCCGTGTCCCACCCCATGCTGTTCGGATGCTCATGTTGTTTGCAGTGTTAACACACAGTGATTAATGAATCCTTAACTGCAATCTCTCAGCACAATGCAATGTTTACCCATTTTCTTCCAACTTCACACTCCTTCTCTCAGTTCTCTAGGTGGATTTTACTGCAGCGCAGAAATTTGTGGGGTTTGCTTGTTAATGGTCACTGAGATTTACGTGTATACAATCGATCAGACTGGCCCAGGCTGAAGGACCAAAACTTTAGGTTTTACAATATATCTTGCTCTCTTTTAAGGATTTCTGAGGTTATTATCTAGTAATGAAATTAGAGGTTGACCAATATGGCTTTTATAACGGCCGTTGCCAATGCCAATATCTAGAAATCAGAGTGGCCGATTGGCAGATATCACAAATTTAATTACAGTAAATGAGACACACCGAAAATTGGTGAAACTTAATGAACATTTACGCCATTTGGAAGACGCCCTTATCCAGAGTGACTTACGTTTATCTCATTTACACATCTGAGCAGTTGAGAGTTAAGTGCCTTGCTCACGGGCCCAACAGTGGCAGCTTGGCAGTGCTGGGGTTTAAACTCATGACGTTCTGATCAGTAGCCCAAATATTGCACTTTGCTTTCCCTGGTGTTGGCTGTGTAAAATACCCCCATAGAGGATATGTTTCCTGTCCAGCTATCTAGAATAAAAAAAGAAAATACATTTTAGTTAAAAACTTATGTATAATTTGATTTTCTAGTCACATAAATAATAAGTTTTGCTTTAATCCAGTAGCTGATTATAGATCACATTTATAATGAATTTAATGAACAAATGTGATCAATAGTCAATTAAAAACAAAAATAGTATGTGTCAATCCATGTACAGGATTTTACCTACAATAAATAGTTACTCATAAATCTCATATTATATCATACTGTAGGCAGTAACAGGTTGTTTTACTTTCTTAACTTAAGTCAAAGTATATTATATTATTTGAATAATAAAGATTTATATCTGTTGTGTTTTGCTTGTCTGTCTCTTTATAAAAATAATACAAGCCCACATGACAAAAGGCATATATTTTTTACCATTACAGTCTTAGCAGCATGTAGCTTAGCATCAAAAAAGTCCGGAATACATCAAAAGGTACACTATACATGCTATTACATTAAACACGAACGATTAACGTCTAACATGGATTTAAAATCTAGGACTTCAAACTTACCATCTTACATTATGTCACATGCGATGTTCTGGTGTCCTCCAGCTCACTCAACCCAGCTTTTATTAGGGGATACACCGGCTTTTAGGCATGTTGGAAAATGTCTTGTTTTAAAGTTATCGAAGATGACGCATATGTCTGAGGAGGAACCAGTTCCAGGACTTGTGATTGTTAGTGAGATTAAATTTTCAGTTTTGTTTGAACTAATTTATTTCGGTTTCCCCGCATGAGCTCACCATGAGCTTGTTCGCTACCTCTGCACTGCGGATCTGAGATCTCACAGTGCTGTTTAAATAAGACTTTATTCCATGCCGGAGTGTTGTTGTGTGTAACATTATGTAACATCACATTAAAAAGCGAACAATGACTAGTCATTTTACTGTCCGTCAGAATCTCGCTTCACATCTGAGTGACTGTTTTTTTTTATAGCCAGAATAAGAAGAATGTGCTTATGTGCTATATGGCATCAAAAGTCTGGCTTGTCACATATCGGCCAAATGGGAAGATTTATCAGCCGATAATGAAAAAATGCCAAATATCGCCCAGTATATCAGTCTTGGCTATATACCACTAAATGAAACCATATAAAACAGTATTCGATGAGAGTTGGATTCACACGTCTTTGCTGAAACCCAGTAAGTCAAGCTATCTAAAATATTATGATAATGATTGACCCTGAATGTGTCCTCTCAGATTAAAAATGATGAGCTCCTCACTGGCATTATTATCAGTAAACCTCTCCCTCTTGTCTCATCCTCTTCTATCTCTTCCTCCTTTTCTTAAGTCTCCTTTGCTCTCTCATGCTCCTCTAAAGCCTTCTCTCACCTTCTACCCTCCATTACATAACCTCCTCACACAAGCCTGGTCTGTTTCCACTCTCCTGAGTCTCTCTCTCTCTGTTTCTCTCTCTCTCTCACACACACACATACACACACACATCACTTCCATGCCATCCTCTTCTCTGATCAATACTAATCAAGTCTCCTCCACCCTGAAGCTTTTCACCCCCCTTTAACACAGTACTATCAGTCAGACAGTAGTTACACAAGCAATCAGCATCCCCTAATTAAACTTTAGCTAACAAATCTCAGTTACCACACCATTAACTTTTACATAAAGTAACCAGGGCATATTATGAACCATTTTGCTTAAGGACTGTCATGTAATATCAGAGCAGGAACTCTAGACTACAGTTCCTAACAGCCACTGCACCCCACAGCATCATCACACCACATCTGCACCTGATTCTCTTTCACTTAACAAGCACCTATGTGTATATTAACCACAGTTTGCACTGCACTCCTTGTCTTGCATGTGTTTTTCTTTTACCGTTGCCTTGGTTGCTGTTTATGGTCTTTGGTTTATGTTTATTCTTAGCCTTAGTGTTTTGCCACAAAGTCATAGTGTCTTTTCGAGTTTTGTTTTGGTCTTTATTAAAACTTATAATCTGCACTTGCATCCATCTCCGCATCAATTGTGACAAAGACCGTGTTCATAGGATTCATATGACAACTACATACTACATAAATGGTAACATATTTCAAGCCTTTTTTTAATCTTGATGATTACGGCTTACAGCTCATGGAAATAAAAAATCCAGTATCAAAATTTTGGCAACTGCATACACAAACATTATTGGATGGCGCTTGATTACTTTCATAATTTACATTGATCCTCCGTGTTCAGATTAAATGGTTGGTGTTTATTATTAGTGCGTCTTTCTACGTTCAATAAGGATGACCAATGTGAATTGTGAAAGTAATCCAGTGCCATCCAGTGATGTCTGTGAATGCAGCTGCATATGAAAAATTGTTATTATTTGAAATTATGCACTTTTAATTCATGTTCTTTCTTATAGAGCATGTTTGTTTTAGTTTACCCCCACATGTTAATTAATACATTAACTAACAAACATGTACTGACCTACTTAAGGTGGTTGTTATTCACGCATGAATTCATAAGACTCACATTGTAGTTAAGGTTAGCTCTTCATTAGTTCATTCCTTAACTCATCATTAGCTCATATTTAAGTATTCATTCTAGTATTAGTGCAAGGTTTTTCATGCACTGTTATTAGAAAGTGTCAACACATACACTATTCAAGACAACTGCCATGAACCTGCATAAAATTTACAAAAGGTTATTTCAATAAGTGTCACCTGGTGGAAGAGACATGGCTTGATGCCTTATTTGCTGCCTTTGCTATCTCATATACTGTGACTTAGAGGGCAGTGCTTTTGTCATTCATAATAGTACCTGTAAGGATATTGTTGAGGTACTTTTTGAAGGCGGCATATGTCAATCCATGGTTGAGATACTAACATACACTAAATCTAATTAACCCCAAGTGCTGGATGAAATTACTGAAAGTGAATATTCCCCCTTATCAAGCTAAAAAACATGAAATATGTAGGACACTGAAGGTCATATACTGTGAATGTATACTGGCTTTAATAAGTATCCATATGAAAGAATCTCAGAAGGCAGCATTGCCTCTGTGCCTTGGAATATTATTAGTAATTGGTATTAGCAATTTTTTAAAAACATTTTGGATTGCTTTTTTTTTCTGTCTTTTTTTGATGGCAAGTTGACATAATACCGGAGACAAGTGACATAAGCTTGTGTAAGTGGTAAGCACTTCTGACAACATATTGTTGATATCTATTGGCGTAGCACAAGCAGTTTCCAAAGCAAGTCTGTACAGTATTGTTCCAAAAGCTTGGCTTTAGATTTGAGTGAAGCAATCTTCTTCAGTCAACTCTTAACTTGTGGGTCTTAAACTTGACCTCAAACTTGGTGGAATAATCCTCTATTAATGTTTATGCAGATTTAGATCAGTTATCACAAATGGCTCATATAGGTGCCATGTAGCCCTATGAACACCACTCTTCAGTCAATCATTACTTTATCATTTTTAGAATTGAATGGCCATATCTGAAGTTGTTCCTAGTATTTGATTGGCACTATAAGGTCACCAGAATATTCAGAGTTCATATCTACTCATTTCACTGTGCTAAGTTGTTTTCATTATTTCTTTTGCCTATGACTTAGTTCTTTTGTTGTCTTTCACAGTTCAGATACAGTGACAATGATTTTATTACGTCAGTGTGAATCCAGTCGAGAAAGTCATTATGTATATTTTTGTTGGGAGTGCTAATTACTGTCTGTTGTGTTAGTGTAAAATATCACATTAAATGTGCTATATGAAATGTGTTCTTCATGGAAACATTTGTAACCAAACAATGACTTTATACAGGCCTGGATTAAGAATTCATAGGGCTGTGAGCACAATGTCTTGTAGCCCAACCCACCATTTCTAAAAAGTGTGATCTCTTCCCTAATAAACTTTTCTGGATTAAAAACCAAAGCCTTGTATGAGCAGTTAGAAATCATTATTTCAATATGGTACATAGTTTTACTTCTATAACTTAGGATATTTTGATGCTACCTGCACATCGTAATATGTAGAATACCCACTACATTCTAAACATGAGAAAATTAATCTATTTTGATGTACCCTGAAGCATGTTGATTTTTGAATTACCCTTCATGACACTGCACAAAAGTTTATAAAAACATACCAGTGACAGACTGTTTAACAAGGCAGATCCTTCCAACCTCTGCACTTCAAGAGACCTGTGAGAAAGTTATACTTTCAGAAAAAACCCGTCGGAGAAGGGTAAGCCAATTTAAGTCCAGGCACTTCAAACATAGCGGTGACTGGAGTCAAAGGTTAATGAAAGGGCACTTTGGCATAAGGATGAAGACATGACAGGAGAATGAAAGAGTGGATTATCCAGCTCTGATATCAAAGAGTTCCTGCCTCATCATCCCCATCTCCCTCTTTCCCAACCTCACTCTGCACCATCAGCCTAATAATCCTGGGAGAAACTCAAAGACTTGAATATAGCAGAAAGCTGTAAACATTCTGTGTTCTTTCTTCACTATTTTTTTGTCCACCCTGAATGTATCCTATTACAATTGCTATTAATTACTCTCAATAATTATAGTGTAACTGTATATTATGGAATGGAGTCTCCATAACAAATAATAAATAAAGCTGGCAATAAAGCTAACCTCTGATGATTTCTCCTGGCAAACATATGAAGTTACAAACACAAGATATTTTTTACGACTATGACTTTTCACAAAAAATAAAAATAATAAAAAAAAAAATCTGCCAAATGGGTTTAGACGGGATTGAAAGCCTTAGTGAGGAAAGACATCTAGCACATAAGTGAGAATCCCTGAGAAAAGCCAAGGCTCAAAATGGGAGCCCCAAACCCTAACAGTTGCAGCACTTATAGCATGCTATTAGCAGTTCAAGAGAGTCCAATATATCCTGACCACAATAAATATTTTATTATTTCATGCAATTAACTAGACACAACTTGGCTTATGTTCTCACAAAATAATATCAATTTCTGAGGATTGTTACCAGACCAAAGATGTTATTGTGTATGTTTTTAGTACTTCAAATATCTAAATGAGGAAATAAATACCACAGACAATGCATGAAATGTTCTATGTCTTAATATGTTCATCTTCTACAGTCGTAGAAAAAAAAAACTGGTCCATCTAACACCCTTAAATATTCATTTAGGGCATTTATTTTACACCCTTTAGTCCATTTGCCATTTGCTGAGTCTTAATGAGAGCAAAATTGTTTGCTCTTGTTGAAATGATTAGCACAGTTTAGCAGCTCGCCTCAACAAAAAGAGTTCTCTTGGGACTAGACTAGAAATAGTAACCATTCAAAGAATCATTGATGACCTTTTTTTCAAGAATTCTCTCATAAGCAATCTGTCTTATTTTGAGCCTTGAGGGTTTTTTTTTCAGTCATTTATTTGTGATTTATTTTCTTTCAAACTTTCTCTGTTTCTTTTGCCCTTTCTTTGTTATTAAATGTGTTATTTTGCTAAAACCTCCATCCCGATGGTCTTAATTGGTTTTGTTTGCAAATTGCCCATGCCACATTAATGACTGCCATTAAGCTGAAATTGTACTGCATTACCCAGTATTGGAGTTAATGAGCAGCACCATAGGAGCAGCATGGGTAATGCAGTCTATCAGCTCAGTGTGAACTCTGCTCTGCACCTCACTACCTTCAGCAGATGTGCTATGAGTCCATTGATCTTTAATTAAAAATCATGACTGCCTTCTGTTGCTCTACACTCCAGTAACTTTGGATTAACTAGAAATGCACTGCTGGTTCACATATACAGTCTCTTGGAAATGGGCATAGGGAAACCAGAGGTTGGAAATATATTAATTTCAACACAACAAAATAAATGGGCCATATAATTATGTCATAGTGATGTGAGCAGAAACAGGGAATGTCTGTTTAAATACTTTGTTAGGAATTTGCATGACAGACATTGCATACAGTGAACAGATAAACCATACTCTGTGGCAACATTTTCAGATCAAAATACATGTAAAAGTTTCCTTATGAAGGGGGGATGGTGGCTTAGTGTTTAGCATGTTTGCCCCATACCTCTGGGGTTGGGGGTTTGAACCCCGGAGTCTGTGCTCTGGGTTTGAACCCCGGTCTATGCACGGAGCTTCAGAGTTCAGGGTTTCCCTAGAGGAATTGAATCTGAAGCTCCCTGTACTCCGGTTTCCTCCTCCAGTTCTAAGACATGTGTTGTTGTCATGATTCCCCCTTGAAGCAGCGTGCTCTAAGCACGAATGCGCGAGCACCTGCTTTTCCGTTGTTGACCGTAGTGACATCTGGACACGTGTGTTTTGTTTATGTTTCTGTCATGTCTCCTCCCTGTTCTGTCATTGGCTGGGATTTCATGTGGGTCTGTATTGCTCTCAGCTGCTAGCAGTTTAGACGCTAATCATGTCCGCATATATACCGCGCGCCTCCCAGCACACAACGCGGAAGATTAATACCATAGAGTTAGATTAGTTCGTATTGTAGTCATAGTCATGGGCCATGTTTAGAGTTAGTTTAGTTCGTATCGTAGTCATAGTCACGGTCCATGTTTAGAGTTAGTTCGCGCTGGATTATCCGCTTCCAGTCCCTCGTCATAGTTCGTTTCTTGTTTTGTTTATCAACCCTGTTTTCCGTGACCATGACCTAGATTCCTGCCTTGCCCCGTGTATGCCTGTTTGCCAATCGCCTGACCTCTTGCATGTTTATGGATTACGTTTTGGATCACGTTTTGGATTTGTCTGCCTGTCTCTCTTTCAAATAAACAACTGTTCATCCTGCACTTGCATCCGTCCTATCTCTGTTCCGTCACGATTCGTGACAGAATCTTCCGCCCAAACATGGATGCAGCAGGAGAACGGAGGAGACGCAGAATGTGGAAGTCGACGCCAACCATCCCCGCTATGGACTCAGTCCATGTCCCACAATGGACATTTATGGAGCTTCCTGATCCATTTGACGGATTTTTCGGTGCCCCTGAATATTTTCTGGTAGAATGTCAATTCTATTTTGCCAGCCTGTTAGACCCTAAGCCAGAGGAGAAGCAATGGCTCCGATTCATGTGGTCCCGGTTCTTTGGACCGGCCCGTCAATGGGTGCAGCTCAAACTGGATAAGCACTGTAGGAACCTGGACAGTGTAGAACAGTTTGTGGGGGAATTCATGATGCGATTCGGGAGTCCAGAGGCAAAGGACGAGCTAGAACAACTTCTCATGGGGGTAAGTCTGGCAGGCAAACCTGCCCTGCAGTTTACCCACCACTACAGGCAAACTCATACAGAGCTCAACTCTGAAATCCAAGTCAAGTCTCAAGTCCCCGAAATCCAAGTCAAGCCTCCAGTCCCCGAAATCTCAGTCAAGCCTCCAGTCCCTGAAATCCAAGTCAAGTCTCAAGTCCCTAAGGTCCAAGTCCAAGTCAAGCCTCCAGTCTCTGATGTCCAAGTCAAGCCTCCAGTCAGTGAGGTCCAAGTCCAAGTCAAGTCTCCAGTCTCTGAAGTCCAAGTCAAGTCTCAAGTCCCTGAAATCCAAGTCCAAGTCAAGCCTCCAGGCTCTGAAGTCCAAGTCAAGCCTCCAGGCTCTGAAGTCCAAGTCAAGCCTCCAGTCTCTGAAGTCCAAGTCAAGCATCCAGTCTCTGAGGTCCAAGTCAAGTCTCAAGTCCCCGAAATCCAAGTCCAAGTCAAGCCTCCAGTCTATGAGGTCCAAGTCAAGTCTCAAGTCCCTGAAATCCAAGTCCAAGTCAAGCCTCCAGGCTCTGAAGTCCAAGCCAAGTCTCCAGTCTCTGATGTCCAAGTCAAGCCTCCAGTCTCTGAAGTCCAAGTCAAGTCTCAAGTCCCTGAAATCCAAGTCCAAGTCAAGCCTCCAGGCTCTGAAGTCCAAGTCAAGCCTCCAGGCTCTGAAGTCCAAGTCAAGCCTCCAGTCTCTGAAGTCCAAGTCAAGCATCCAGTCTCTGAGGTCCAAGTCAAGTCTCAAGTCCCCGAAATCCAAGTCCAAGTCAAGCCTCCAGTCTATGAGGTCCAAGTCAAGTCTCAAGTCCCTGAAATCCAAGTCCAAGTCAAGCCTCCAGGCTCTGAAGTCCAAGCCAAGTCTCCAGTCTCTGATGTCCAAGTCAAGCCTCCAGTCAGTGAGGTCCAAGTCCAAGTCAAGTCTCCAGTCTCTGAAGTCCAAGTCAAGTCTCAAGTCCCTGAAATCCAAGTCCAAGTCAAGCCTCCAGGCTCTGAAGTCCAAGTCAAGCCTCCAGGCTCTGAAGTCCAAGTCAAGCCTCCAGTCTCTGAAGTCCAAGTCAAGCATCCAGTCTCTGAGGTCCAAGTCAAGTCTCAAGTCCCCGAAATCCAAGTCCAAGTCAAGCCTCCAGTCTATGAGGTCCAAGTCAAGTCTCAAGTCCCTGAAATCCAAGTCCAAGTCAAGCCTCCAGGCTCTGAAGTCCAAGCCAAGTCTCCAGTCTCTGACGTCCAAGCCAAGTCTCCAGTCTCTGACGTCCAAGCCAAGTCTCCAGGCTCTGACATCCAAGCCAAGTTTCCAGGCTTTGAGGTCCAAGCCAAGTCTCACGTCCCTGAGGTCCAAGCCAAGTCTCACGTCCCTGAGGTCCAAGCCAAGTCTCCAGTCCCTGAGGTCCAAGCCAAGTCTCACGTCCCTGAGCTCACGTCCAAGCCTGCTGATCCAGTTGACCAAGCTCTGCTAATATCTAAGCCTAATGACCAAATTCTGCTCACGCCCAAGTCTACCGACCCGGTCGCCCAAGTTCTGCTCACGTCCCGGTCTGCTGACACGCCCAGCCAAGTTCTGCTCACGCCCTGGTCTGCTGACACGTCCAGCCAAGTTCTGCTCACGCCCCGGTCTGCCGACACGCCCAGCCAAGTTCTGCTCACGCCCCGATCTGCCGACACGCCCAGCCAAGTTCTGCTCACGCCCCGGTCTGCCGACACGCCCAGCCAAGTTCTGCTCATGCCCCGGTCTGTCGACACGCCCAGCCAAGTTCTGCTCACGCCTCGGTCTGCCGACACGGAGACCCACGCTCCTCTCCCTGGCCGCACGGAGACCCACGCTCCTCTCCCTGGCCTCACGGAGACCCACACTCCTCTCCCTGGCCTTACAGTGGACTTCGCTCTGCCTTCCAGTTCAGCTGGGGACGTCGCTCCGCTTTCATGCTCCGACGAGGACGTCACCCTGCTTCCCTGCTCTGCCGAGTACAGTGCTCTGTTTCCCTGCTCTGCCGAGGTCGTCACTCAGCCTGCCTGCCTGGCTGCGGACGTTGCTCCGCTTTCATGCTCCGCCGAAGACTTCGCTCAGCCTGCCAGCCCTGCTGTGAACGTCACTCCGCTTCCCTGCGCCGCCAAGAACACCGTGCAGTTTCCTGGCTCTGCTTGGGACATTCAGCCCAGGGGGCCGGGGCCGCCAATTAAATGGGATGACTCATGGCACTCCGGGAGAAGTGCCTTTGGGGGGGGGGGGGTTCTGTCATGATTCCCCCTTGAAGCAGTGTGCTCTAAGCGTGAATACGCGAGCACCTGCTTTTCCGTTGTTGACCATAGTGACATCTGGACACGTGTGTTTTGTTTATGTTTCTGTCATGTCTCCTCCCTGTTCTGTCATTGGCTGGGATTTCACGTGAGTCTGTATTGCTCTCAGCTGCTAGCAGTTTAGACGCTGATCATGTCCGCATATATACCGCGCGCCTCCCAGCACACAACGCGGAAGATTAATACCATAGAGTTAGATTTGTTCGTATCGTAGTCATAGTCACAGTCCATGTTTAGAGTTAGTTCGCGCTGAATTATCCGCTTCCAGTCCCTCGTCATAGTTCGTTTCTTGTTTTGTTTATCGACCCTGTTTTCCGTGACCACGACCTAGATTCCAGCCTTGCCCCGTGTATGCCCGTTTGCCAATCGCCTGACCTCTTGCATGTATATGGATTACGTTTTGGATCACGTTTTGGATTTGTCTGCCTGTCTCTCTTTCAAATAAACAACTGTTCATCCTACACTTGCATCCGTCCTATCTCTGCTCCGTCACGATTCGTGACAGTTGTAGGCTGATTGGCATTTCCAAATTGTCCGTAGTGTGTGACTGTACCCTCTGATGGGTTAGCACCTTGTCCAGGGTCTCCCCGGCCTTGTGCCCTGAGTTCCCCGTGACCCTGTGTAGGTTAAGCGGTATGGAAAGTGGATGAATGGATGGATTTAGCACATTTTAAGCCTACTAAAACTGCATTTTATATATATTTATATACATCATAGTATAAACACAGTATATGTAAATGTTACTGCTTTATACTGTATACTATCCATATAGTATACCATCAGAGCCATATCACCCTACAGCTCTCATCTGATTTTCCACTGAAGCTAAAGCAGGGTTGAGCCTGGCCAGAACCTGGATGGGAGACCTCCTGGGGAATACTAAGTTTGCTGCTGGAAGTGGTGTTAAGGAGGCCAGCAGGGGGTGCTCACCATGTGGTCTGTGGGTCTTAATGGCCCAGTCTAGTGACAGGGACACTATACTGTAAAAACAGCACGGTCTTTCAGATGAAACATTAAACCGTGGTCCTGACTCTCTGTGGTCACTGAAAGTCCCAGTAGACTTCTTGTGAAGAGTAAGTGTATAACCTCGGTGTCCTAGCGAAATTGCCCCATTATCCCTTATCTATCATGGCCCCCTAATAGTCTCCATCCCTGAATTGACTGCATCACTCTCCTCTCCACCAATAGCTGGTGTAGTGGGCATTCTGGTGCAGTGTGGCTGTCATCACATCACCCAGGTGGATGCTACACACTGGTGGTTGTTGAGTAGCTGTACCCCCACACAATGTAAAGCTCTTTGAGTGACTTGAAAAATGCTATATAAATCTAAGGAATTACTATTATTATTATTATTATTATTATTATTATTATTATTATTATTATTATTATTATTAGTTCTGTACGTATGTGTACAATTTGAAATTTATTAATGAATAACATGTCTTACAGTACTTTTAACCATTTATATTTACATTTAATGTTTTCGAACATCTGCAAGATAAGTTAGTTTCTGTTATCACTTATATTATGACAACTATATAGAATCTAGCACAGTTCCATAACAAGGATTTCCTCACCAGTTTCTCTCTCTCTCACGCTCTCTCACGCTCTCTCACGCTCTCTCTCTCTCTCTCTCTCTCTCTCTCTCTCTCTCTCTTTTCTCAGTGGCACTGAGAAAAGCAGAAATCACAAAGTCCTGTGGAAGAATAGTCGTAATGTGCTGAAAGCTGAGACACAGGAAAAATATGATAATTAAACAATATATTTGTAACAGGTATATAGGTATATTTCGGGGGTTTCCTCCAGGTACTCTGGTTTCCTTCCCCACTCCAGAGATATGTGTTGTGGGCTGATTAGCATCTCTAAATTGTCTGTAGTGTGTGAATGTGTGTCCGATTGTGCCCTGTGATGGGTTGGCACCCCCTGGGATAGCCTACAGGCTCCCCACTACCCTGTGTAGAATACGAGGTACAGAAAATAGATGAATGGATGGCTATTGCCTTGTGGCAACAAACTGCAAACACCCTCAAAATTAAAAATATTTCGAAAATAAATATTGGTTATGTTTAATTACTCTATTTTAAGTAGAAAACTCGGTATAAAAATTAAAAAAAAATGTTTACCCAATGGTATCATAATGCATACCACAGATGGTTAAGTTCATCAAAAGTATACAACAAAGAGATCCCCATTCAGAAAAAAGAAATTCTCCAAATTAGCAAATTTATGCTACCCTTTCTTGACTCTCATCAAGAAAGAATGTTGTTATGGCGATAAAAATATTGAGATTTTTAGTGTGTTGGAATTTTGTCCATTCCAGCACAGTGACAGTAATCATACAGTTTGTACAATCATTAAATAAATAAATAAATAAATACATAAATAAACTCAGAAAGTCTTTTCAGAAATGGACAATAAACCGATCCAGCTCGACAGAGTTCTGTAACTTTTCTCTCTTCGTGTGCTAATCTATTCTCCCTCTGCGAACCATAAACTTCCTCACATCATGTCCTTCATATGTGCAGCTAAATTCACCTGCGTACCTGGTAGTACTGTGCTATTGCACTCTGATTTGTATGGCAAACCGGTCCAGTTTATAAAGGGGGAAAGTGTTATGTTGAGGTGGATGACTCTTTAAAACACCTTTTAGGAAGAAAAAAAAGATTTTATCTCCAGGGAAAGAGAAAAAACGAACAGATAAAGAGAGCAAGGGAGCAAGCGAGATAGAGAAACACCGAGCACTTGTTCTGCGCAACCTTAATTAACTTCAAGGTTGAAAGTGTGAAATTTAATAAAGGGGACTTAAAAGATGTTAATATCCTGCCAATGTGCGGGCATGAATAAATTAAATTAAATAGAGGAATTCTGATGAGAATATGAAGCCTTTTCTTATTTTTGCCTCTCTTGTATGAGATGCTATAGAGTAGTAGATGAGATCAAGAACAGGTGGCTCAAGCCATCAGAAATTTATGCATGTTTATACACAGGAGATATTGAATATGTGTGTTTGTGTGTGCTATATTGGATGAACGGTTGTAACTGCTATCAGAAACTGTGTATCATTTATATGTGTAAAGTTCAAGGAGAATGTAAGACTGTAGTTATATCTGTCTGAATAACAATGTGTACAATTTCATGATTAAAGCCACACTATGTATGCGTAACTCAACTATGAATATAACACTTAATGAATAAAAAAAGCACATGAATGTACTGATGTTCTGACTGTATTACTGCTGCACATAACATACAGCAATATGTTTGATAATGTTTATTGTTATGTCTGTTGTATGTAATGTTATTCTTCCGCTGTAACTGGACATTTTGTATATCAATTTATTTTATTTTTTTTCCAGAATGTACAGGTTGTGCTCTAAGCAGATACAGCTACACATACGAATAGGTGGTGCACTGTATTTTTAATAGGAAGCTTGCCAAAAATGTTCATAGTGTATCAGGTTGAAACTAGAGAAGTGTGTTGGGACTGGGATTCCACAGGATGCAACAAAAAAAAAGTTGTGTGAACAGAAGTTTTTAATTTCTTTGATGTGAATGTATTTACAGCCTTTACAGCATCCTTAGTAACAACCTGGTCGGGATCATGGTGGTTTAAATTAGACTACTAGTTTGTTTACATTTTACAATTTATTACTGCATTCGAGATCTATTAAGGATTCAAGTGATGTAGCTGAGTATGAGGAACTGTTGGAGCCAGAATTCAGACCATGCTAACGGTGCTTTCATTTCTACCACTGTGTACTGGTAGAGTTAAAAAAACAAACAAAAAAAAAACAAAACCATTTAGGCCACACACACTTTAGCTTTAAATCTGAATACAGATAGCGATATTTGGAGCACTAAACAGATACAAATACTGAAATATACACAATATTAAATTAAACTCAAAAGAGTAAAAAAGATAGTGAAAAGGAAAATAGAAAAATAGAATTACGTGCTGATGTTCAGCTGAACTGCACACATGATCCTACTTTTGCTTGACTATGTTAGTTTTACTGATCATTAGGCTTCTCTGTATATCGTGCATTCTGTATGTTAGGGGATAATCTTCATCTGTAGGCTGCTGAAAAGTCAGCACCTTCCTGATTACATCCCAATCTCACACCCGATCAGAAACATACGTTATACTGTATCCAATAATATAAACCCCCACAATGTCAAAATGCACGGCTCTTGAGGATTTAACTGAATCATTGACACTGTGTGCTCATGACTGTAATGTCTGCTTTGGAGACACTCTCAAAAGCTTGAGAGTCTTTCTGACATACACTATGTTCCTGCTCAGTGCTGCGAACAGCTTTGTGAAACAGCATACCCTCGATTCTCATCTAATGAAGACTAATATGTTGTCTGTGTCAACTGGCAGTTGACCTTGCTGTTTGCATAGTTGTGTTTGGATAAATGAACAGGGCCTTCATGTGAGGAGGTCAGAGATGCTTGTTACCAGAGCCGGCAAATTTGTTTTGAAGATCAGGAAGGGCTGCAGGAAATCTCAAAGGGGCACGCGCACACGCATGCGCACACAAACACACACACACACACACACACACACACACACACAGCTTATACATCTCTATCTGCTATATCAGTAACAATAAAAAGAACTCCCAGTAGTCTCACAAGCTGTGGTCCTGTGTGATATTTGAGTGTGAAATTAAACTAGAGAAGGTGAGATTGAGTATATAAGCAGACTAACTCTGTTAAGCAGAAACCCCACCTGGGACTGCTTTGTATTACACGTCAGAAGTAATTGAAAGCTTTAGATTTGGACATAAAATCTGTTTAAGTACAGCCCAACCTGTTATTGTCTCTAAACTGGCATTAAGACACATTGCCTCAATCAATAGTCCAATCAGCTAGGGTGGATCTATACAGAGCAGATCTATAGCATTCCAAGATGTGGTGGATGAGCTGAGTGTGATTAAGACATGGTTGGATCAGACAGCTGCTAACGCAAATAGCGCAAATAGGGGGTAGCTCCAGATTATTTTTGCTGGGAGGGGCCTGGAGTTACTCCTTTCTGACCTTGTACACATATACACGTGTACAATATGCATTTATGACACATGGCGATCTTTCTTTAATGGTACGAGGGCTTGTCATCCACACACTGTACATCATGCCATTTTAATTTTCAATCTTGCTTCTATCAACACCTCTAGTTCCTTTTCATAGGGCCAATTTTTAAGCTTTTTTTTGTACAGAAGACATTTGCCTTCGCTCTGGAATTTAATCTCCAGCTTCTGCTACATACTCATCCTCATTAGTGCTGTGGTGTACAAAACAATGCACAATTTTGTGTTCCTTCCCACATTTGTAACCAATCATTCATTTACATTTGCCGGATATCATTGACTACTTACTCTAACATCGTAAAAACAGCAAGTCAAAACAATCCTTCAAATATTATGGTTAATTTGAACATCATTCTTGCAAATGATATTCCATTAGTTGGTGTTATAATGATGGTGGTGGAGAGCTCTGTTTAACATGATGCTCCAAAATCTCCCAAACATCTAGTTAAAAAATCTAGTGGGTGGTTAATTGTTTATGTTTCTAACACATATTTTGGCATGGTTTTGAGTACATTTTGTGCAATTACTACATTTCAGTTTGATATGAATTAGCACAGTTTAACATGGCAATGTTAAGTTTTTAGTCCATGGCCTCAAATGACTGAATTGAGATTAAATTGATACTAAATTGTTTGCAATGAATGTGTGTTTGTGTGTGCACATAACTGGTTGTACAGAAGATCCCAGTGTCCCTCTCTGTCAACTATCTGACTGATGGGAGAAACGTCTCATTTCCAACCTAATGTGGAAACAGTGCCTAGACATGGGAATATACACATTAAAACACTGTCTCACTTTATTAAATTCTGTCTGTCTCACCGCATTAGATAATCCTGTCTCACTGCATTAGTGTGGCCTGTCTTACTGTCTGTGGAGAGTTTCTTCTTTCGTGACTGCCAGATCAAACACATGATGCAGAAATGACATGCCATACACTGCTATCTTCCATTCTGATCAGGGAATTGTATCTTCAGTGAGTGGACCAGCATATACAATCTGCGGGACTTGTGGTGGGATACTGAGTGTGATGGTATCAGAAAGCTGGCTGGGATTAGTGGCACATGTCTGATTACTTCCAGAAGCGCTCAAGAGAAGACAGCAGGAGCCTTACAACACAGGGCTTAACAACAGCCAGCACATTGAAGCACTGAGGAGTCATACATGGCTGGTACACACAGGAAATCATGCTTGGAATGATATGCTTAAAATTCATATTGGTTTTGCCACATGACACATAAAAAGGGTACATCCTCTAGTGTTTCGTCTGAATTTGACTGCCATTTTATCTACTAAGACTAGCAAATACAAAATTGATCTTGATTACTTTATCCACTTGCATTTGTAGAAGGTGATTATACTATGTTTAACTATGCTGTTGGTGTTGAAAGTGTGTTTTTACTTTAGTTGTCACATATACACATGCATGTTGCTGTGTGCAAGTTATGTTGCAGGTAGTTGGCGTGTGTGTGTGTGTGTGTGTGTGTGTGTGTGTGTGTGTGTGTGTGTGTGTGTGAGAGAGAGAGAGAGAGACTCTGCTGCCGCTGCTTGGAGTTGTGGCAGGCAGCCAGATGCACATAAGCTGATATGCACACATGATGAGCTGCGCAGGGAAGATGACAAAAGACCGAGGGCAACAGGGACATGTCTCCATGGCAACAGGAGACAAGATGATGAGCACCTCCTCTTCCTCACCACCACATGCTAAATCCGTCTGACTCTCTGTCCCTCCTCATTAACCTCTGAGCTCTCTCTCTTTCTGTCTCACTCTCATTATCACAGCCCAACCACCCAAACGCGACCACACCTATGACCATGTCCAAATAAGCTCTCTTAGGCCTGAGAAGTAAATTTACATCAGAGCTGGGTAAAAATGGTAATGATAATGGTAAAAATATTAATGTTTGATTCCTGTCTTAACTATCCTTTGGTGGCCATGCTGCTTTACCTCTGTCTGTGTGCGTGTGTGTGTGTATGTGTGTGTGTGTGTGCACTAATGGTCAGTGTGTTATTACAGTGTGTGAGTTGATAAAGTTAGACATAGTAAGGAGCAGCATGTATTCTTAAGTGTTTTCTTCATTTTGTCATTTTGACTTCATTTGTGGATTTTCCAAATATTAATTAATTTAATGATGTATGGTTGAAACATACATGTCCATATATGCAGGGTTAAATTGGAGTTTATGAAGTTGAGGAGCCCTTGTCATGGGTGCTATGGAAACCCTGATTTCTAAAATAAATAGATAAAATAAAATAAATAAATAAATAAATAAATAAATAAATAAATAAATAAATAAATTAATAAATTATAAAAAAAAATCTATATGATAGTTGACAATAATATTTTCCACCATCAGATTTACCATAAAAATCCATTAAAACTTTATTTAATTATTTAATTACTTCTTTTAATTATTAAATTTTTTTCACGTAATCTTATTTAACATCTTGGATATCTAACGTCTTTGAGTCGAATGCAACAAATGTATAAAACGTTACCTTGCAGCAACTGATGAAACACAGAGTTACCTATTTGTGCAAGGTCAGGGGTTCAAGTCCCAGCAAGCTTGCACCACTGGGCCATTCAGCAAGGCCCTTAACCCTATCTGCTCCAGGAGTGCCATATCCTGGCTTACACCCACTCAGGGGTGTAAGCCTAGGCATTCAGGGCTGTAGCCATGAAGATTTTAGATGTGTTCGACTTCATGCAGTGCTGAGCGGACAAATCAGCAGCCTACTTGAAGCAGTGCATGTCAGTTAGAATTTTTGTCCGACGTGAGACGGCGCTGATGCCACGTCACTGTGACGTATGGCATCAAAACCCCACAAAAGCGATATGAGAGCAGCTGGCTCCCTCAACCAGTGCAGCTTCTCCAGAGCAGTTGCACGAGCTTTGATGACGACACAGCTATTTCACGATTGGCCAGATTCACCGGCGACAACAATGACATGCTTTTCATGTTTATTCTGACACCTTCAGTTCCGCTAAGGCTTTATTTAAACTTTATTGGTTTTTAAATGATACAGGCTTATGTTGAACATTCTTCTTGTACATACAGGCACTGCATTAACTTAACCTATTCAGTGAAAAGTGTTTCTGGTTGCTACATGTAAAATTCAGACATTTGTTTATCTCAGAAATATTACATCTGACCCACTTCATCTGTAATATAAAAAAAGCAACACCAAACTAGCTTAGTCTAATGTTAGATATACAAAAAGGTTTATATTTTATATTATATCTTCAAGTAGTCCTATAAACAGTGATAATTCCCAAGGCAAATTTTATGATAAATCCAACTTTTTGTCCAATTTTCATATTTTTAAGCAATTAGCCATCACATGCAGGGGGAAAATGCATGCAAACAGTCTATTTAAAAGTTTGTTTTTGAAAGTTTTTTGATGGAGAAGAATCTGGGCTGAGCCCCAGATGATTAACAGCCCATCTAACACGTCTGCCTGCACTCTGACCCCAGCTTTATAAGAAGCTGGGATATGCAAAGAAAGAATGCCACTATACTGTAATGTATGTATATGTGAAAAAAAAAGATTCATAGTAATAAACCTTTTTCATATACATAGACATCACGCACTGAGATGTAATTGCTTTTGTATACATTTTGTTGACTAATTTTAATTGAACCTATTGCTTATATAGTAGAAAAAAATCTTATTGGCATATATACCGAAGTACAGAATAATGAAATCCTTTTCTTCACATATCTCAGCTTATTAGAAAGCTTGGGTCATAGCACGGAAGCAGAGAGCTTTAAGGACCTTGCTCAAGGGCTAAACAGTGGCAGCTTGGCAGTGCTGCTATTCAATCTCATGACCTTCTGAGCAGTAACCACTTATACATAAAGATTTCACAAATTCATGATTACAACACAGTATGTTGTTAATGTGAACAAATAAAGAAAAACGCAAAGAACATGAACAATTCATTTGGGGAAGGTGCCTTTATATCTCAGGCATGGCTCCACTATAGCCCATGTCTAGCTAGGTAAGAAAGTGCAACATTTTGCTTTTTTCATTTCCATTTATTTTAGGGAAGATTAGGCTAGATTCTAGAGTAATGTTCTACTGCATTGCACACACAACTCTTATTGCAAGAATCCTCATTAGGGTTATTCTGAGCCCTGCTGGTGACTTGTGGGTGCTTCCAAATCTCATTTTCCATATGCTTAGTGCTATTTACTCCTCTGGTGTGCACTGTGGAAATAATTCTCAGCAGTGGTCTGTGGTTAAACAACTATTGTTAGCAAATAGGCATTGATAGGAAATGCACTCTCATCCACTAACAATCGTATTCAGTCATCTGTCAGATTGCAGCTGGCTCAGATAAAAGCATCATGACAGGTCATGTGGCCACAATGTCAGTTAAATGTGCCTGATGATTGCTAATATCTCATCATAGCAGCGTAATTGGATCCAACTCTGACAGGTCTAAACTAAAGCTGTCTAGAGGTCTGAATATGTCTCAGTTATTTTATACAGTGTGTCCATGTGGAAAACATATGTAACATTCAAAGTTGATAGGCGATGTGTATTACTAAATAAAATTACCAGCTGCAGGCCCATACCCATATTTAACTTGTTAATTGATTATACCAACAATGCAAAAGTAGGCTCTCACTCACTCATTTTCAGTAGCTGCTTTTTCTTGGTCTGTGTCACAAAGGCACTATGAGTGAAGAAGAAATACACCCTGGAACGGCATCTGTACATTGTAGGGCACCCACCTTCATTCACTGCATAGGGCTATATATCACTAATTGGTATGTCTTTGTGAGGTGGGAGGAAACAGGAGAACTCAGAGGAAACCCACATGACACAGAAAGTACACACAGACAGGAACCTGGGAGCCTGGAGCTGTGAGGTGGCAATGTTACTGTACCTGTTGTGCCACTATGCCACCTGTAGGTTTTCCAACAGAAAAAAAGCCAAAGAAAAGTCAAACTGATGATTAAACACAAAAAACATAATAAAAAACATGAAGTTTTTAATGCTGTGAAACCTGAAAATTGAACTCTATTGCTGTGAAACCCATACATTTGTTCTGGTGCAACCAGTTACCATCACCATGTCACATAATTTGTTGAATAAAGTTAATGTGCAATTAAAATGTGACAAGATCTCAATATATATAAATGGAGAGATCTACATTTCAGTGGACAACCATAGCCCAGACACTACACAAAGCTGGGCTTTATAGATGAGGTACAAGAAGAAAAGCATTATTTAAAAAACAAAATTGAACCTTTTGGCCTTGGCACAAAGTGCTACATTTGGCAGCAGGGCTCAAGCCAGGGCTCCTTATCACCCTGAGAACACCATGCTCACAGTGAGCATGGTGGTGGTAGCATCACAATGCATTGTATCAGGAGTCACTGGGAAACTGGTCAAGGTTGAGGGCAAAAGGGATGGAGCCAAATACAGGACAATCCTAGAAGAAATAATGTGCCAACCTGCAAAAAAACTGAGACTGTTGCCTGAGAATCTGAATGTGTTCGAATGGCCCAGTCAAAGCCCAAACCTCAATCAAATTGCAAATGTGTGGCAAGACATTGAAGTTCCTAGTTAAGTCCATTTTAAGTCCAGGTTGTATGTAAGGCACTGTAAAGCTTAAGCAAGGCACTAGAAAGATTCCCTAGATCTGCAGGCATATGCGTGGAACAAGGGGAATCTTTTTAAGAAGTAATGTGAAAAACCTCATATACCATAGCATCACATATAGTCTGCTGAAAAGCTCAATGTTAGAAGCAAATCTGTTAGAAGCCTCGCTGCTGGAGTTAGTGCACCTGGCATCTTACATCACAGCCACTACTACATTTAAATAGAAGAAAAAAAAACATGATCTCACACCAAGCGGCCTGCATTCAATGTTGAATTCAATGATCATGTCTGGTCATTTGTTGTCATTTGATTCAATTAATAAAGTAGTACTCTGCAAGGACAAGGCAAACTTAATGTACTGTACAGAATATATTTTTCATCTATGCCAGCATGGGTAACTGAAATTTCATAGACTACATGTTCAAAAAAAATTTTCTACTCCATCCCCATGAACTGCCTTCTGGAATTTCTGCCATTTACACATGGCTGACATTATAAGGTAATCACATATATTCCAGCTTCTGCACAAATTATTATAATACTGCACTACACACATTGACACCTGTTTTAATTTTTACTCACTGGAGATCAGGAAGGATGCTAAAATTTGTGGTTTGTGATTTGTCTTTATAAAGTAAATTAATGTAATTTCAGAATTTAACTTGGTTGTTTAGCTATTGCTAAACATGGGTGCAAATGAGGAGACAGAAATGATATAAACATGCATGAAAAATGTTCTTTTCTTCTCTGTACTTTTCATGTAATTCCACTCTACTACAGCATGATTTCGCAGCACTGCACACAGAGCTGTCAGAAGTAAGCTAGACGGCAAATCAAGGCTCATGAATGTAGGCAATCCAGAAAAACACTATTAGCAAATCAGACAGATAACATTAGCTAACTAGCTAAAAAAAAAAAAATCTTCACAAGTGGGTAACAGTGGCTATAAATTCTACATAAATAAAACCACAAGATGGATGGCTATCAGTTCAAAATCTATCTAGCAGTCTAAAGACACTATCTATCTAGCAGTGTAAACACCAGTGAACAGACCAACCTGTTCTGCAAGGAAAAAGCCAATTCTTTAAGCTATCATCAAATGCTGGTGCACTTTCTTTTATGGAAGACTGTTCCGCTATTTATTAGTAAAGATGCAACATTTGTACATGTCTAAAGACATATTTTTATAAACACACATTTCAACCAATAACAGATTAAAAGCCTTATTTAACTTACATAAAATTGATTCAACTACTGTATGTTATCGATTTGTTTTGTTTAGCCAATTCCTGAGAGATGTATTGGCTTATCTAAGATAGCTAAGCCTTCAGTTTTCCATAATGACTTGTTGTGACTTCTATTTTAAAAGCTCTTTCTGTTATTGCCGATTTCAGCCATGCCTTATTAGGCAATTTCAATATAGTATATTAATAGGAACAAAAGCCCAAGCTAGACTGAAAAAACAAATGCTGTTGTTCTGCTGAATGAACACAACGCTATGGGAGATATAATATTTCTGCTATTTCAATACGGAAATACATCTTACTCCTGTGTCTAATTATCTAATTTATGTTGTGGCAGCAGGGGCACGATTTAGTGTCATATGGGAAGCAGGGGAGGAGTCATGGAGAACAAGCAGGTAATGAGTGATTGTCTACACCTCTGTGTGGTTAATGAAAGCCTATTTGTATGCTCTGTGTGCTGTATTGTCGCAGAGAATTATACCTGAGAGAGAACAGCACTTCTGGTCACAAGTCACAAGTGGAACTATGAGAGTGTCTGTGTTGTTTTTATGTTGAGTTCTGAGTCATTTTTTCATGCGGATACACATGGTGCTGAAAAACACTGGTTGGAAAATAATAAGAAAAAAACAAACAAACAGCAGCCTCACTTGTTTGGACAAAGCCTGACTCTGGTGTCCTCATACTCCTCCCATCTACCAAGGTGTCTTAAGAGTAATATCTCCTGAGTTTTCTCAGTGGGTTGGAGAGTCTCAAAAAAAGGCACAAAAATGTATTAAAAATACATAGACATGTAAATATTTCTTGAAGTGTGTCATAGTCACTCAGGGATATCAAAATGCCTGAAACTAATATGATATAGCACTTCTGATATATTAGTGTATAATTAGTGTATTATATATATATATATATATATATATATATATATATATATATATATATATATATATATATATATATATATCTATATATATGTGTGACTACACACAATTTAACTTACAATTAAAAGCCATACCTTTCCTAATATGATATGAGTTCCTCCAGGGACAGACAACGCACCACATACAATTTACTTCTGAATTTCTACATTGTAGATAGCATGATGGCCAAAGTAAGATGGATGGATGCAGATGTTTTTTGCTTATTTTATTCATAGAAATGAAGTTAAGATTCATAAAAAGGAATACTTCATTTTTGTGACCCCCACCAGGGAAACAGAAAGAAAATGAATGAAACTGTTTTTTAGACATGAGATCCTGTACAGCACAAGTGTCAGTCTTTTACAGCATTTCTGTAGCATCAGTCTCCATTAACATTGTTTGTACAAACTTTCTTCTAAAAAAAAAAAAGACACACACTTTAATTATCCTGCTATTCCATAATCACATGCAGAAATCATTCTCAACACCCTATATTCAGTGGCTCTAGTATGTCTGATCTACAAAAAAGATTCCTACTCAGTATACACTCAGCATACGCAAAGCCAGGTTTGGTAATTATATTGTAGAATGTTCATAAGTCTAAAGATTTTCATCACCATATGTGTTTCTCCTTAAACAGCCACATCTTAGAACATGTTGAATTTCCACCTTTCTTGCAATATAATGGATAGCAATAGGAAAAAATATTTTTTTTCCCCTGAAAATAGTTTTTTTTCATCTTGGCAGTCTCTACTATAAACTGTTGAATAAAATAATCTTCAAATCTGTGATTAACAAAGAGATGAACAAACTAGACTTATACCTACTGAGAAGAAACATCCAACTGATTATGCAGCAGTAGTGAACTTTGAAAAGTCAATTAAACTTTTTCTAATAAATAAATAAATAAATAAATAAATTTGAAGAGGCTTAAAGAAAACTCACTGCTATGATGCAGATGCATTGCTTTGCTTTTTGTTTATGTGTTGTTACTGCTGTTTTATTGGTTCTTTTAAAAAGATCTATTTTAACTATCTAAAAAATTGTATTTGAAACACATACATAATATAGGCTATATAATATATAATTAAAATGGCAGCTTGTGTGTTCTATGTAAAATGTGATGCATTTTAAATTATATAAATTGAAACATTTTAAACACATTTAAAATAATAATAATTTTGCAATTGTATTTGTATAAAATAACTCAAAGTTTATAATGGAGCTTGTAGAAAATTAACTGTAATCTTTGCAGATATTTTTGTATTATAAATGTATTGCAAAGATTTCTATAGACAAATTGTAATAACTGAAGTTAATAACAAGTGATAGGTGAGAATAACACATTTAATTACTTTACATTCTCTTTATTCAAGCTTTAGTAATGTCAACCTTGACAATCACTGAATTAAATTATTACCCATTTTAACAAGCACATCTTTTTCCTATTTTGGACTTTTTAAGCCAAGATTTTCTTTACTTTAAAGGTCTTTCACTTTTAACAATAACAAAAAAGGCTTTTTAAAATGAATAAAAAATCTCCTAAGACATGAGGAAAATTCATTCAGTTAGCTTGGCTCATAGTCTTTAAAAATGCTTTTATTTTAAAAATGAAATTCTATTAAATACTTTTAAGGAATTTAACTTGAGTACATTAAACAAATCTCACTGCATCTTTTGTGTGTTGTTGGATAGCACAGTCAAGTACCCCAAATTAAAATGTAGAAAATATGTCAAGCAGTCTTCTACAATGTCCTTGTTTTAATGAGATGGTGCAATGTTAAGTACATGTGTTTTATTTCAAACAAAGAAGCTATAATGCTTCAGCTATTTCTCTAGATAGTTAACATTCCATAAAGTTAATTTGGGTGTATAAGTCACATGTGAGGCTTCAATGACAAGTGAACTGCCATTATTTCTGATAGCAAGTTGCATCCAATTAAAATTACAGTAGTCATCCAATAAAAATGTATGATTATATCTTGGACAGTTAATCCTTCAAACACATTTCAGGTGTACTGCACCAGTTGAAGGGTATCAGAGTGGTGTACCAGGTAGCATTTTTGCCTCATAGCTCCAGAGTTTCAAGTTTGATCCTGAGCTTGGTTTACTGTCTGTGCTGAGTTTTATAAGTTCTTCCATAGCACTTCAAATGATATCCGCTGCAGCGAGAGCAGATGGTCCACACTGCTCAAGACCCTCTGCATATGCTTGTTCACTCAAGTTTATTCATTTTATAGAAGTTGTGGAGGAATGTTCTGGCAAATACAATATGCATCTATTTTGGTGTATTTTTGTCTTTTTTTTCCTTCTTCATCAAGCAGCATTAATAGTCTTCTGCAAGGTCCACATTCAATATAAATATGAGGTCTACTCAAACATTTCTTGAACTCTTGGAGTAAGTCATCATGTTCTTGGCTACATGTACAATCTGCCACAATAAGATCAGGACTGTCAGGACTGTTACCTCTTTGTGGTAAGTGGAAGGGAATAATGTGTCTCTGACCAACTTGCAGCATAAATGAGAGCACACAAAAATGCATCATGGCACTTTCCTGGATGATCAATATAAAAATCCATGAATATGTAATTGACATTAACAAGCCTTTGTAGTATAACCCAAAAACTAGATGGGATAGTTGTTGTGCTGTGTGCCATTTAAGGCACCTGCACATAAGGGACAGCCAATCTTTTTCCCATACTTTGTGATCACTGCCAGAACATCTTGTTCTTTCATTACCTCTTAACATAATCCCTGCTCATTGTGCTCACAGTTTTACAAAGCAGCCAAAAGATGGGATGGGCTCCACTGCCAAACAAATTGGCTAGATCATAAAACTCAACATACTGAAACTGAGCAGTATATTGTGCGGGCAGTTTGAACAATACATTAAAACCTTTGTTGGTTATCTATATGTTGAGGTATCAGAATTAGAATCACCTTTATGGCCAAGTACCATGGGTTTCCATGTACAAGGAATTTGTCTTGGTGTACTGGTGTTTAACAATAACAATAAAATACAAGAAATAAAATAATATTAATAAGTTAAACATTTGCAAGGTGAGATAAGAAAGTAAAAGAGAGAAAGTTATGAAAATGAGAAGCATAAAAAAACAATGGGCATAAATATAAAAATATAAAGATTTAGGAAAATAAAAACATAAACTGTACATTAGTGCAGGATGTGAAAAAGTGGGCCAGTGCAAATGCTCACTGTTTGAAGTACGTAGGTGCAGTATAGCAGTCTGAGTTGTGTGCATTAATGTAATGCATATGAAACAACAATGTTGGTTTTTCGTTAATGTAATGTGCAGTGTCCA
The DNA here is from genome assembly GCF_001660625.3 of Ictalurus punctatus. Lineage (NCBI taxonomy): Eukaryota > Metazoa > Chordata > Actinopteri > Siluriformes > Ictaluridae > Ictalurus > Ictalurus punctatus. Next base: position 24,920,101 of record NC_030420.2, read on the forward strand.
AGGAAGCCGATAAGAGACATGGTGGGTCCTGGGTATTGTTAATGAGGCCAGTTGTGGATTGAAAGAAACTGTTTTGTGGCATGAGATTTTTGTCTCGATGGACCACAGCCTCCTGCCAGAGGGGAGTGCCTTGAAAAGTTTGTGTCCAGGCTGAGAGGGCTCAGCCACAATTTTAGCTGCCTGCTTCAGGGTCCTGGAAGTGTACAGGTCATGAAGGAGTGGCAGATTGCAGCCAATCACCTTCTCAGCAGAGCGAATGACACACTGCAGTCTGCCCTTGTCCTTGGCAGTTGTAGCAGCATAGCAGATGGTGATGGAGGAGGTGAGTATGGACTCAATGATGGCGGTGTAGAAGTGCACCATCACTGTCTTTGGTAGGTTGAACTTCTTCAGCTGCCGCAGGAAGTACATCATCTGTTGCGCTTTTTTAATCAGAGAGCTGATATTCAGCTCCCACTTGAGGTCCTGGGTGATGATGGTCCCCAGGAAGCGGAAGCAGTCCACAGTATCAACTGGGGAGTCACAAAGGATGATGGGGGCAGGTGGAGCTGGGTTCTTCCTGAATTCCACTGTTTTCACAGCGTTGAGCTCCAGGTTGTTCTGACTACACCAGGTAACCAGATGGTCAATCTACCACCTGTAGGCAGACTCATCCCCCTCAGAGATGAGCCCAATGAGGGTGGTGTCATCCGCAAACTTCAGTAGTTTGACGAACTGGGGACTGTAGGTGCAGCTGTTGGTGTAAAGGGAGTAGAGTAGAGGAGAAAGAACACAGCCTTGAGGGAACCAGCACTGATGATCCGTGAGTCAGAGACATGTTTTCCTAGTCTCACGTGCTGCCTCCTGTCAGACAGGAAGTCTATGATCTACCTACAGGTGGAATCAGGCACACTCAGCTGGGAGAGCTTGTCTTGTAGCAGAGCCGGGATGATTGTCCACAAACAGGATCCTGATGTAGGTTCCTGATGAATCCAGGTGCTGGAGAATGAAGTGGAGGGCCATGGTAACTGCATCATCTACAGACATGTTGGCTCTGTAGGCAAACTGCAGACAGTCCAGGTTAGGGTCTGTGATGGAGCACAAGGTGCTCAAAGGACATTATTACCACAGATGTCAGAGCGACATGTCTGTAGTCATTAAGTCCTGTAATCCTGGGTTTTTTTGGGGATGGGGATGATAGTGGAGGTCTTGAAGCAGGCTGGCACATGGCATATATCCAGTAAGGTGTTAAAGATGTCTGTAAACACTAAAGACAGCTGATCAGCACAGCACAGTACTACAGGGTGGATGGAGAGACAGGGTCTGGTCCAGCTGCTGTGTGGGGGTTACGTCTCTTGGAGACTCTGTTAATTTCTCCAGGATGGAGATTGTCATACTTGTGGTGGGGGAGGAGAGGAGGGAGCCCTTGAGGTGTGCAGCTTTGGAGAGGCCCCAGCCCCTACCATGGTGGAGGTGGTGAAGCTGGTGGGCTGCAGCTGAAGCTGATGGCTGGTGTTGCAGGGGATTGTGTCAGGATTGTCCCAATATCTTTCAAAGCAACAGTAAAACCCATTCAGGCTGTTGGCCAGACACAAGACTTTATCAGAGTGGGGGCTTTAGTTTGCAGTTTGTGATCTGTCTGAGCCCTTTCCAGACAGAAGCAGAGTCATTGGCTGAGAACTGCTGTTGTAGTTTCTCAGAGTACAGCAGTTTAGCTTCTCTCACTGCCTTGCTAAACTGCTGTACTTTGACTCTTTAAACCTGATTTTGTCCCCACTCTTAAAAGAAACTTCCTTCTCCAGCCTTAGTTGTGTGAGTCTGGCTGTGATTGTTTGTCATTGCTGTAGCCCTGGTGCATGATGGTACACAGCTATCCTCACAGAAGCTTATGTATGATGTCACAGTCTCTGTGTACTTATCCAGGCTGCTAGTAGCAGTCCTGAATACATCCCAGTCAGTACAGTCCAAGCATGCATGAAGATCCTCCACAGCCTCCCTGATCCACTACTTTGCTGTCCTCCCAACAAGTTTGTAAAGCTTTAATTTCTGCCTTTATGCAGGAATCAGATGGACTATGACATCACAAGAATGTCCCAGTGCAGCTCGTGGGATGGCATGATAAGCACTGCTTACTGTAGTAACAGTAACAGTTATCCAGAATGTTCTCCTCTCTGGTCAGGCATTTAATATATTTTCTGTATTTGGGAAGTTCATGTGTGAGGTTACCTTTATTAAAGTCACCAAGGACAATAACAAATGAGTCCTGGTATGTGCACTCGATACACAGTATCTGGTTGGTGAGCATGCGCTGCGCCTCCTACACATTGGCTTATTTGGAATGTAAACCCCGACCAGTATGAATGAAGCAAACTCATGTGGGGAGTAGAAGGGCTTGCAGTGAATGAAAAACGTCTCAAGATCAGGAGAACAGTACTGCTACATCAACATAATCACTGTTATATCACTCTACCAGCCACAATTTGTGTAAAAAAACAAATTCCTCCACCCTTCATCTTCACCAACACACTGAGGTAGCCATCCACGACACCATCTTGACAATTTAGTTATTGGTCTTTACAAGAAAGTGAATGAGATTTCTTTCCCAAAACACGCCAGTTGTACTGAGTCTCCACCTGTCAGGTATCATAGTGTCTTGTAAAAGGGGGCTTTTTTCTACAACCCCAATTCCAAAAAAGTTGGGATGCTGTGTAAAATGTAAAGAAAAACAGAATGTAATGATTTGCAAATTTCATAAACCTGTCATATATCAAGGAGGTAACTCTGGACTTCAGTTCCTATCAGCTAATGCACTGTACTACATGTCACATGACCACTTGCACCTGAATCACGTTTCTGTTAAATGAGCACACTTATATATAGCCATGGTTTGCACTGCTTCTGTGTCTTTCATTTGTCTTAAAATACTGTGTTCCATGTTACTGTGTTTTGTTTCTTGCCACAGTAATTTGCCAAGTTGTCTTAGTGTCTTTGTTTTGTTGTTTGTTTGTTTAAATAAAACATTGTAAATATGAGATTGCTTCCACCTCAACCTTGAAATGTGACAGAACAAAAGACCTTCAAGGGAAGCAGCAGATCGCCAGGATGAAGGACTGGGGCCACCGATGTACGTGGAGTACTTCGCTACACCAACAGGCGGAGGATTACCAAGATGCACTATGTAAGCAGCAGGTCGCCAGGAATTACCTGGGCTTCAACTTACCTCCTATGTTCACAGAGGACTATGCCACGCCACGCCAACAGGAGGAGTCTGGGTACAAGTGGGAGTCTGTGGTCGGGGCTAGTACCATCTCCCACCCTCCCTCCCCTATAACAGATCTAGTTCAGCAAACGGAGTCGGCGGAGAACGAAAGTCAGCCTCCCTGCTAGTCTGAGGTGGGGTCAGCTGAGGACGCTGCTCAGACACCCAGGTTGGCTGAAGATGTTGCTCCGTGTCCTGACATACCCAAGTACTCCCCTCTGTTCACCAACCCCGCGCACAACGCCGCTGTGCTTATCGGTTCAGCTGAGGACGCCGCTCCGCTTTCCTGCTTGGCTGAGGACGTCGCTCTGCCTTCCTGCTTGGCTGAGGTCATCACTCTACCATCCTGCTTCACTGAGGACTTCGCTCTGCCTCCATGATCCGCTGAAGACATCGTTCCTCTCCTTTGCTGCGCGCCGTATGTCACTCTCCCTTCTTGCTCCACGGGGGACATTGTTCCCCCTCATGCTCCGCGGAGAGCATTGTTCCTCCCTTTGTCCTTGCGGAGAACCTCGCTACTCTCCCTGGCCTCGCGGAGAACCTCGCTTCCCTCTATGGCCTCGCGGAAACCTTTAAGCTTCCCTTGGGCCTAGCGGAGAACATTGTTCCCCTCTCCTGTGCTGTGGAGGAAGTTGTCCCGCTGTCCTGCTACGCAGACGTCGCTCCGCTTTCCTGCTCCGCCGAGGACGTCGCTCCGCTTTCCTGCTCCGCCGAGGACGTTGCTCTGCTTTCCTGCTCCGCCGAGGATGTCGCTCTGCTTACCTGTTACACTGAGGACATTGCATTGCTTTCTTACTCCGCTGAGGACACCGCACACACAGGGCTGCAGTGGGAATTGAACCCCCAACCCTGGAGTTGTGAGGCAAATGTGGTAACCACTATTACCAATTTTTGTTATTACTGTTCTGTGTGGCCAATTAGCAAATTGGACTCCCTTTACTGATGGGGCTTGGTGTTTGGCCAAATTAAGGAGGCAATTTGCTCCTAAATCTAATTGGTTAAGTCAGGCCCTCCCACAGCTACTGCAACCATTAAAACCCATCATAACTGGACACTGCAGGGGCCTGCCAGAGACATTCCCGACTGTCTTATAACTAGCCAACAATTACATTTCGTTTAACTATCCTATGGATAGTGTTTGCAGGAGGGAAACTATGCTTTTGCAGAAATACTGAAGAAGAATAGCATGTAGTCAAAACAAGAGGGGGTGCATGGTTGGGGTTTAAAAATGCAGTACATAATATACTATAGCCCTTTTACAAATCATTTATCTAAGGTAGAAACTAGAGCATGTACAGTATATATATATACGAAGTTTTACAGTAACCACAATGTGCAACTTTTCTGTTTTAGTTAAGATTTAGACACAAGACAATTTTACATGTTCACACTTTCTTTCTTCTTTATAATTTTCAGTGGAAATATTAGTCTAATATTAGCTAAGTCAAACATGCATAGATCAATTTTAATTCTCACTGATCAACTCAAAACATTTACCCTTACAGAAACTGAAGGTGCCACATCTTCCATGTGGAAAAATCAGTTGAAATCAGAGAAATCCAAAAACCTATACAGCTGTCAATTATTACAGATTTATATATTGATTGGCTCATTTGACTCCAGTTTTATTGATTCAAAAAAGAAGACACACTTGACTCTGAAAGTTTGGCAGCTATGCTTTTGAATGCTATGTCTCCTTAAAGTGGGAAACTGCTAGTCAGCTCCAAACAAGATCAAAGGGCACTTTACGTGTTGAAAAGTAGTCTCTCTGGAATCACTGCTGATGGAATTGAATGATATGCCACATTTTCTGACTCCTGGTCTCCTGTGAAAGCTCCACAAAAGGCAATATAGCCTATGGAGTTGAATATCCACATTGGACTTTTGCCTACAATCAGGAAATCCTGAAATTGGTGCTGGTAAAGTCAAAGCCAAAAAGTGTGAGATGCTCTAAAAAATTTTAGATATTTTACCATATGGTTAGTCATATCATCTGGAGAAAAAAATATCTCCTCTTACCAAATGTCTTAACTGTACTTCCACTTACAAAAAGGCACAAAGATTTGACATGTTGCTTTCCCTGATGACTGCTTTAGAGATGTCAGAATTACAGTGTCCCTTGATACACTGCTTATTTCACGCTTACTTTGTGTTGGTTTGATAGCCTGCTGTTTGTCTAATTAATTTATTTCTACTTATTATCAACCATTAGAAGCTCTTCCTGTAGTTTATTTGCACACTTACAAGTGTAACATTTCTTGTTTCACACTTTCTTTCTGTCACTGACTACTGTATATCCTTCTTGTTATAATCAATGACAGGATCCTTCCTCCACCACTGACCAGTGATGGCAATTAAATTTGTGATGCGGCATTTTAGACTTCCACAAAAGAGTACATTGATGGAATTACAATGAATGAGCAAGTGCATGACATAAATCTGTACAAATGTTTACTGGTTGAAGAGTGACACAGCACTTGGCTATGTCTCTATCTCCCCTACTCAGTAAAGAGCTGACTGAGGAGCACTAGTGCCATGGGGATTACAAGGTCCTTCCTCAAGAAAGCAGGAACCGTGATCAACGTGCATTAGCTTCACTTCAGTAAGAGAAAGCAGCAGCATTGGGTCCTTCACTATGCATTAGCAAGATTGTGGCCATATCACTTAAAACTCTTACACCTGCAATTCAACAATTCTTGAAAAAAGGGCCATTTCGGTGTTATAATGTGTAAGTCCTGACTCCTGTAGTTCTTAAGGAACAGAAAACTGCAAACACTAGTCATGCCAAGTACATGCAGGTAGAACAATAAGTGTGTGTCCATGTGTGCACTTACAGCATCTCTGTGTATATAGCACTATTCAAAAGGCACATGGAAAAAAAAATACTGTATAGCAATATATATATATATATATATATATATATATATATATATATATATATATATATATATATATATATATATATACTGTATATACTGTATTTTTTTTTTCAGAATCTACTATAAAGAGCAGTAAACAGCATTAAACTAACACATTTAATATTTGGCATGACAACCCTTTAAAAAATCCTTAAAATGCAGTAGTAGTCTCAGTAGTCTCTGATACTGTTCTGAGTTTTCCTCAGCATCTTTGGAGAATCTGTCACAGTTGCTTCTGTTTTTGAATGTAGTCCATTATGTTTGTCTGAAAAAGTTGTCTTTTAAGTTATATGTTACTTCTCTACTGACATACAAATGGTTGTTTTTTTTTCTTTCTTTCTTTTTTTTTTTTTTTACCATTTTTTGGGGATGAAATGTTTGTAAATTTAACAATTGTAGATAATAATCATGTATAGAAGATGATATCAAATTTAAGAAGAACATCATCTTATTGAACATCATCTTAGACAACATTAAGAACATCATCTTAGACAACATTTGTATTTAACAAATAGGGTGCCTAAGGGTGCTTTCACACTGCAGTTTAGTCCAAAGCAGAGCACGGTTTGCATGAAATATTGGTAATGTGAAAGCTATCATGTGGACCAGGAAGTGTACCGCGGTACTGAACCTGAGACACCTGTAGGAGGTGGTCAGAGTTTGCTTGCACTGGAACTGAGGTGTGATTCCCGTGAATGTGAATGAAACTTGTACTCCGGTCCACACTTGCTCAGGAAGTAAAGTAACCTGCGTATGTGTTTTAGCCAATGATGACATCAGTTTCCACAACACATGTGTACCATGAGTGGCAGGAGAATGTTCTGGGATGCAGAAGATGTCCACTGCGGTGTAAAATATCACCAAAATAATATAAAAACAAAATATATGGTGCCTATCTCAGGGAACAAGGCAGGGGACACCTGCACCCTGCCCATCTCAGGGCACAATCACACAATTTGAAAATGCCACTCAGTCTACAACACGTCTTTGGACTTGGGGAGGAAACTGGAGTACCCAGAGGAATCCCCCAAAGCACAGGGAGAACATGCAAAATCCTTGGAGTCAGCTTCAGAGAAGCTTCTGACCCTAAAGGTAGCTTTTTTGGCTGGCCCTGACAACTCTTTTACCCCTTCCTGTATTGACTTTGAAGAAATTAACAATCATAGGAGGACTGAGGCTTCCTGTATGAAGGACAGGTTAGTATGACAGCACCAGCTATACAAAAGGGAAAAGAACCCCACTAATCAGAATCATACCCACAAAATTCACTGAAAATAAACAGCAATAATAACGACCCTTAGTTAAGTAAAGCCTAAGGTGCAGCAAAGAACTCCCCCCAGCCTCAGGAAGCACTCAGCTCCTACAAGGAGAAAACAAAAACACAAGAAAAAAACAAAATCAATTACAATATGCTCAAAGCAGGCAAACAAAAGAATAAAAACAAAACAAAGACAAACTTACTTTCACAAAAACACAGATAACCCCGAGCTCAAACTGATTTCAGGTAGTAAGTTTACCAAGACTGACCAAAACCACTACTACCACATAGCAGTATCAGCATAATTGATAAAGACTATTACAACAGTTGAATGCAATAAAACTGATCTTAGTGACAGTAACAAACAAATTAACAAAACAAAATAAAGCAGCCCAAAGCAGCAAAACCAAACAAACGCAAGCAAACCGAAGCAAAATCAAACAGAATCAAACAGCGACATGGCTCAGCAAGTGAGGGGGAGGAGCTATACCGTAATGACCACATCTCACTCAGCCCGCCTTAACGCATGCAAAATCGAGGACCCTAAGAACAACAAACAGGTGTTACAACCTCAATTTGGAAAGCATGCAAAATCATTTAGCTCAAGTAATAGAACGGAACGATTTACCTACCATGATCCGATGACATAGTACTCACGATGGCACATACGAAAATCATGATAGCTTCTTTAATAGTTGTGATAGCTACAGCTGGTACTCTGACTGGAGTTACGTTAAACTACCATGCTACACAGATGGGGGCCTTGACGGCGCACGCACTGAGAGTGAGCAGCACACCAGCCATGTACACAGAATCGGTAGTCCAACGTCACACTAAACAAGTAAATCGCATGGTAAGTAAACAACGCTAGCCTCAAACAGCTAAGCGACAAAGCTAAAAACACATACCTCTGAAGTCCATAGCAACAAAAGGAAGGGGTGGTTTTTCAACCATGACGCATTCTGGGAGGCCTAAACAACCACTTATATACTGTGGTAGGAAGATAGCTCATTGGCCACGTAGTTAATAAGGGTGACGTTTTAACCACGACACACACCCCATTGCACCTGTAAATTGTGTCTTCGCTTCAGACAAAGAGAATTTGATGACGTGGTTTACAGTCACTGTTTTATAGTTACACGGCGTGCAAAATGCCATGTCACCTGACCATGGCAGGCCTATGAAAAGGCATGATTTTACACAAATTTTCAGATACTGGTCACGTGCGACGGCGCTTCCGACAGTGTGAAGCTCACGCAATTTCTCGTTTCCTTCTCGTGGAACAGGGTTACATGCATAACCCAGATGTTTTATTATAGGAAAATGATAAACTTCAGGGTGCTAATGGTTCTTTACACCACCCCATTATTAGTTAGTTTCCTATAACAGCATTGTGTTATATTCCTTATGTAATAATTTTGCATATTCTCAAATTTTGTTTCGTTTTCTTAACTAAAAAAAAACAAACATATGCTGTATTATGATATAAAGTTACATGGTTTTGTAATTTTTATTTTTTTATTTTGTTGCACCACGGGTCCTGAGTGACATTACCACCTGCAACCTGTTATTTTGAGCTGATTCAGACATGCTGTGCTGCCCATGGAGCAAGTCCTGAACACTAGTCAATGAATGCAATGCTGTCTGCTATGCTGAATTCCATCATTTCACATTTTCAATTGAGCTCTTCTTATCCTGACAAATAGGCTGAATAAACTGTCACAGAGGATAAAACTCAATCTACTGGCTTTTCAGGCCCACCCAAGTGGATGCTCTGCTTGTCTGGCTGGTGAGTGTTGGGCTTGGATTTGCTCCTTTTTCGGAATTTTCCTTTTTCTTTATTAGAAAGCAATTTTGAGTGCATCTCTCTCTCTCTCTCTCTCTCTCTCTCTCTCTCTCTCTCTCTCTCTCTCTCTCTCTGTACATGGGATGGGCTTAGAAAGACCTTTTTAAAAAGTATTCCAGAGACAACTCATGAATGATACATCTCCTATTCTCCCATATTAACACAACAGAGAGGGACAGCCTGCCGAATCAATCTGTGCAAATTTGGAGGCAGTCCAAATAAGTTTTTTAAAGGGCTTTGTGTGTGTGTGTGTGTGTGTGTGTGTGTGTGTGTGTGTGTGTGTGTGTGTGTGTGTGTGTGTAATCGTCATTACAGTAGACAAGTGGTTTCAAAATTAGATTTGTTTTTGTTAAAAAGAAAAATAATTAAAATTCACCAACTTTTTGATTGTAGGAGTTATGTAAAACCAAGTATAATAGGATATAGTTCATGATTGCTATCAACTAAAGCAAATAGATTGTAAAAATTCTGTTTTATTTATTATTATTATTTTTTTTAAGAAATATGTTTTACATAACTCCTACAATCATTACATGTACAATCATTCCTACAGTTATTGAATTTTAACTACTTGTCTTATTTTCAAAATCAAGTTGTGTCTCTGACAGGAACAATGGAATATAATATTTTTTCTTAATTTTTTCAGCATTTTGCTGTAGTTGCTAAGACTAACCCTGTGTTTTATGTGGCATTTTAATGTTTATATAATAATAATTGTTTATATGTTATAAAACTAAATACTGTATACATACTGTATCATAATACTGCAATACGTTAGATATCCTGTGTAGTAGATGACTATAATCTTGGTAGAATCTTACACAGTTGCCAAGGTCATGTAATTTTTAGATGGTCCCTTACTGAATTTATTACTATAAAGCGCTGGTGAGCTGCATTTCTGAGAGATTAGCTTCAGGGGGATTTAACGGAAGAAAAATGAAAAATATATTCAGTTGTATTTGGTTCAAGTTCCACTCCAGAGTAAGACAATACACATTTTGTCCTTTCTGTGTGTTTATTGTTTGAGAAATAGAAGAGAGAATCTCGAATGTGCAGTGAATCTCCAGTCACTGCAAGGCAGTTTTATTTATTTATTTATTTATTTATTTATTTATTTATTTATCTTGTATTAATTCAACATACAATAAACAAACTAATTATACACAAAACTATACAAACACCTTCAGGAAAGCATTAAGAAGCATTCAACAAAACATTTGTATGTACAACCAGGCAACCAGAGAAAGTTAGAATAATCAGGTACATACATATGAAGAGGACACACACACACACACATACACACACACACACACACACACACACACACACACACACACACATATATATATATATATATATATATATATATATATATATATATATATATATATATATATATATATATATATATACAGTGACCAACCAAGGCAGTCTAAAATGTGGTCGACTGTGAGTGACATCACAATACAAACACACCCCATAGTATACTCCCACCTCCAGCACTGATTGGCAGGGCAAGGCATGGGAAATGCAAATGTATTTGCCATCCCGTTTGAATATTGTCAGGATCCATACGTCACACTAAGGAATCTGGGTAATTGCTATTGCTATTTCAATATGACAGGATCATAACATGCAACACATGGGAAATGCAATTGCAAATGGACGTTGCATTTCCATTTGAAATTTGGCAGACACTGTACCTCCGTGTGAATGAAAATGCAAACGCTAATACACGATTTGCATTTTCATTTGAATTATGTCACAATTTGTGCATCCACAAATAGGAAATGCAATTGCAAATACAAAAAAATGAATGGATTATTTATTTATTTGTTTATTTATATACCACTTGAATAGTTGTTCTTTTTGTCTGTAACTGCAGGCAGTATTTTCTATCAAATTTATCAAAATATAAACAACCTAGTAACCTAATTTGAACCACTAGGACCATGTCCAGGCAGTTACTAAGGATAAAGGAATGAACCTTGAAAATGCATTGCACGGTGTTGACTTTATTTGACCCGTGAGCTTCATAACCAACTGAGCACATGTGCTCAGAAGCTTTATATCTGACCGCTCACCCACAGGTCAGTTAAAACCTCTCCCTTTTTTGTTGCATCCCATGAGATTCCACTCTGATGCACACCACTTGTCACATTTCTGTCAAGCTTTCTCAAAAAAATAAAATAAAATAAAAATAAAAAATATTGTATCTCTTATTCATTTCTGTATTTGTAGCTGCTTATGACACATTATCGGTTCATCAGATCAGTGTATTCGTATTTGGTTACATCCCAACTTTCACTGTTTTTCTTGTATAGCCGAAGAACCTTTCATCCATATTTGTTCTGCCTCTACCTTTGACATACGGTTTTTGTAGCTAGCAGATTCTGAGGCTGTGATGAAATGCACCACTGGGACATGTTTATGGTGTAATCACAAAGTTTAATCACCAAGTATTACCATGCGGCCTGCAGATAAATAGAGCTGTAGAGAGGTAGTCAGACTGATTGAACTACTTACTGACATCAAGACATGGGCCTGTATATTTTGTGATCAATTGTACAAGCACAAATGAATGCATAGCATCATGGTGTTTTAAATTCTTAGCTTTTTCACTACAGTTGCACAGAAACCTGGAAAGAGCAGCACATTTGTAAAACAAAAGATGAGGAGTCAAAATGTATGGTTAGGCGTGCTACTGTGATACCAAGTTAAATGAGGTCCATTAATTCTCTATTAATAACATAGCAAGTGCTGTACTACACAGTAATGTAAATGTGGACAATATGTACAATATGAGGTGGACAGTGAAAAATTATGTCAGCTGTAAGCTGATTTCTATAAAAGCACCAACCAAAAGAGATATTGTAAGTGTAAATGTAAAAAAAAAAAGAAAAGAAAAAAAAGAAAAGAAAAAGAAGAAGAAGAAAGAGATGAAAATAAAAAAGACTAGGGAAAATGAACCAGCTGGTTCACATAACTTAAAATACAAATATTTAATTATTCTTTTTAGACATGTCACTAATTGTATAATTATATATTTTTATTATTCAATATAGAATTTTTATATCTGAATCAGGGCTAAATCTGAGTGGCTTGTTCTTTTTGTTAGAAATAAATAATTCAGGGAGTTGTATTTATTTTGTAGTTAAAATATATTTAACAAATGTAGGCCATGTTAAACAGGTATATTTTGTTATGGATTTTAAAAATTACAAATATTTCCTGGAAAACTATTCAAAAAGTTTAGACGTGATGTAACAAAACACCAGCTGAGCTTCTGAATGTACTCTGACTTTTTTTCCTGGTAAAGAATGCAAAGGAGGCCACATTCTGAAGTAGTTTCATTGCTGTCAATAACACAAAGTTTAAGTGCTGAGTAATTTCCTGTAGTTCCTGTAGAACCGATGAAGCTCCTGGAATGGGTGGCTACAAAATTCAAACAGGCGTCCACTCTCCTAGATTACAAGACATTTAAATGACATGGATGACCGGGAAGCTCAGAGAAACATCACAGAATATTTAGACATCGTTACAGTGGATTCACCACATTTGGCCAACACCAGTACAATAGCGTGAAGGTGTTAAAGACACAAACTCTGAAAATGGTCTCACAGTGGCAAATTCATGAAATGAAACTGGTTAAGGTTTGGGTGAAGGAATATTGTTACCAAGCAGAGCTTTTTTTTATGATTTCATTTTTATTAAAAATCCAACACACATTAGAATTCCTATAGGAGAATAGGTTACCATTTCAGATCTCATTACTCCACTTTCTCTCCACTGGAAATATCTGATCTGCGCAATCAGCAGTGAACTATCTGTCAGGGGCCTGATGGGAGCAACACGCTGATTGCGAATGTCAGGAGGGAAAGCTTTGGGTCTCTGCCCACTTATAAAGGGGATAAATTCTGAGTGAGTCAGTAATAAAGGAACGACTTTATCACCACCGTTTCTGCTCACTTATCTATAATTCAGAGACCGGTGCTGACTTTTAGTGAGCAAGCTTATTAAAGCTCGTATCTCAGGCACGTCATGAACAGCCCATCGGGTTGAAGGGGTGGAGCCTTTAAACAGCTGTACATCACATTCTCATTGGCCAGGCCTGTGATGTGTAAATCAACGTTAACGTCCTTAGATAAACCTGCCATCATGGCCAGAAGGTCACTGCATTCATAAAGCTTTTCTTTATGGCAATTATTTCATTATTTGATCATCACAGCTGATAATAAGGTGTTCTGTCATCCAAAGCCAGACTGCACTAAAACTGTGTTGATTTAGCACCTCATTCAAAAACATAGAGATACACTCACTGGCAGCTATTAATATTATTATTAGGAGCACCTGTATACCTGCTCATTTATGTGACTATCCATATCAGCCAATCATATGGCAATGCCTGTTTTTCCCCCCATCTTTAACTGTCCAGTTTTTGTGAGCCTGTGCCCAGTGAAGCCTCAGATTCCTGTTCTTGACTGATAAGAGTGATTGTGGTTTTCTGCTGTTGTAGCCCATCTGCCTCAAGGTTTGACGTGTTGTGCATTCTGAGATGCTTTTTTGCTCACCATGGTTGCAAAGAGTGGTTATCTGAGTAACCTTTCTCTCAGGTCGACTCAGTTTAGCCATTCTCCTCTCATATTGGTCAGTTCTGCATGCACAATGTCACATCACTGTATGTTTTTGTTTTTCACACCATTCTGTGTAAACTCCAATGATTGTTGTGTGTGAAAATCCCAGGAGATCAGCAGTTTCTCTGTTACTCAATCTGTCACCAATAACAATGCTACAGTCAAAATCACTGAGATTCTGATGTTCAATGTGAACATTAGTTGAAGCTCTTGACCTGTATCTGCATGATTTTATGTATTCTGCTGCTGCCACATGATTAGCTGATTGGATAATTGATTGAATCAACTCCTGCAAAATTAACACAGAAATATAAATAAAGCTGACATTATACTCATATAACTTATATAAATCATTAGAGTTAATAGCTGTTAAATTATTAGTAGCTATACTGTACATCCCCATGACACACATTATTTTATGTAAATAATGCTTGGCACAAAAAATCAGGTGGTTGTTTAGGCCTGCATTACCTGCGTCATGGTGATGTTTTAATATATATATATATATATATATATATATATATATATATATATATATATATATATATATATAGATATAGATATAGATATAGATATATATATATATATATATATATATATATATATTTCTTCCCCCACTGACCCCAAAACGAGATTCACTCTATCACACACATCTAGTATAATGTAAACACAATCAATCACATTATAGCAAAGAAGCACATTGATTTTAATAAAAAAAAATATATTGATATGAGGCAGACAGAAACAGTGTTATGAGAGAGGTGTATTTGATGTTATTCTGTTCAGATTAACACCCATACACAGAGTGCAGCATTTATGTTGTACAAACACAACCCTGACTAGACTACTCTATGTTTATCCATTACAGTGGCAATTTCCAATTTCACCCAATGAGGCAATCATAAGTGCAGTTACCAAGTAGTCAAACACAAATCACATACCATACACATTATTAAATGAAACAGGTAATCTCCGCCTGTCAACATGCATTCTCTTTATGGCTTAAATGCTATTTTGGTTTTTCTCTGGTAAGTTTTATACTCCCGTTTCCATGGCAGGCATTCTATTTGCTACAGAATTTATCTTAATGTGTTCAAACATTACTTGTCAGTTCACTTCATCAGAGGAAATAAAGCCCTAATCAAATCTGAAAGCAACTCTAACTGTGTAAGCAAGTTGCTATTCATAAAAATGAAAGATGGAAAATGAGTTTTCTATAATATATACACTGTATTTTGCTGTATTCCCCAGTATGTACACTGCAGATGTTTTGGCCCGGTAGATAAATATTAATTTCCTCCAATATGAGAATAATCGAAAGGAAATAAATATTTATGGTCACATGGGAATGCGCTTTATACAAGTTCTGACCACGTTAGTTATATTGTATTTTCAATAACATTTAAATTTGGCTTAATACCATTTCATAAAATAAAAAATGAAATTTTTGCTATTGCAATCAGCATTTTCTTTTTTGTTGGGTTCGTTTCTCTTCTCAGTGTCAGTAACATGCACAGCCAAGCGATTAGAGATTCAAAAGGCATGCTATTTACCCATAAAAATGAATGACAGGCACAGTTTGTAAGCTACATAGGTAAATAAATTTAAGCATGTGCTGATTTAGATCTTAGCATGAGCCACAAGCACAGTGTGTGTACCCAATTAGGTGTTAAGTAATATATTTGTATATAGTATAGCCAGCAATTACAGGTTTTAACTAGTTTTCACTGACCCACAATTCAGGACATAACCTCAATAACTTGTGGTCTTGTCTGGTCACTTGCCCATCATACTTGTGAAAAACCCAATGGTGGTGTGCGTGCGGTCTGACATTTCTTCATTTCCCTGCTCACAACTTTAATTCCTACCTGCAATTAGTTCCCATTTAATGTTGACTGCCATATATGATCGCACATAGTGATATATAAAAAATGAGATATTGGATTGTATGGCTAAGAGATCATGAAGTTTTTCTGACTATTCCAACTGAACTTCTACCTCTGCAACACAGGTTCCAATTTGATTCTATCATGTGATTCAATCAGCTAACTTGCTCCAGGTCTTAGCTCAAAGCACCTCACTGTGTTACAGCAATTTAGTGGGGGCAAAAAAAAAATCACTCTGCACTGACATATGATTCATGTAGCTTTTTTGTTGGGATTGTTGGCTACTAAATCACTGATGAATGTGCAAGTGGTGGCTTTGTGTTGAAATAGCTTTGCAGTAATTTGACCATGTTAACAGCATTCTGTTTCTCGAAGAATGATGGCTGCTAACACACCATGACTGACAGCCATGTTCCTCAATCTCCTTCTGAGATAATTATTCTCAGATTCATTATCCCCTAGTTCATCCTTTCTGCAGCCTTCAGTACTTCACATGTTAATTGTGCATTGAGCCAAAGTCTTTGAAAATCATATTCTTTTCTCTCTGTTCCTGGACTTTGTCATTTTACTCAACCATTGTCCACTGGCTTTGACCCTTTATCCAATCTATTCCTTCCTGTGGAGGTCCGTTTCACCAATTTTACAATGTGGACACTGTGACCATAACAAGACCTTTACCTAGCTAGTACCTGCTAACTAATTATCCTTGCAATCAAATTCAAATTTCAAATTCAAATTTTATTGGTCACAAACACAACCATACACAATATGATGTGCAGTGAATAGCTTTTTATGACAGTGAAAAGCTTTTTTATGTTGATATAAAAACAGAATTTACATAAACCAGAATTTACATGCATACAAGTATATATATTAAAAAAGAAACATATGGAAATATAATATAAAAGATATAAAAGACAAAGGACAAAAAAATATGGACTATATGTGGAATAAAGTGGCAGTATGCTCAGTTGTATGTGCAATACAATGCTGTACGCCATTGGGTTGACGTTGCTGCAGTGAAATGGCTAACACACATAATAAATATTTATAAATACAGGGTAATACAGGTATATTAACAGGGATGTAGGGGGTTTGGGTGTTATGCAAACAAATACAAGGTTTAGTCCTAAGTGTTGTCCTGGTTGAGGGACCTGAATGGCCTGAGGAAAGAAGTTCCTCCTCATTCACTCTGTGTTGGCCTTCTTCCTGGCCTTGCTCCAGCGCTGCTTGCTGTAGATAGACTGCAGGTCAGGGAGCTCAGTGCGGATGATATGTGAGGACGCATATCCTGCTTTGTGCTGTTCCCAAACTAAGCTATGATGTTTCCCATCAGGATGCCCTCAATGGTGCAGGTGTACAAGTTCCTTAGCACCGTAGAGGGCAGTCTAAAGTCCCTTAAGCATCTAAGACGCTGACAGGCCTTCTTCACCAAGCTGTTAATGTGACAGTACTATGACAGGTCCTGCATGATTTAGACACTAAGGTTCCGGTAACTGTCCACTCTCTCCAGTGGGGCACTGCTGATCTTAAAGGGGTGGTATAGCTCCTCTCCTGTTTCAAATTATAATTAGAGTACATTTATGATCATCAGTAAGGGCTCATATGATATGGACACTGTAATCATAACAACACCCTTACCAGTCCTAGCTAGTACCAGCTTACTAACGAGACTAGGTTGATACATGTATTATTATTAACAAAGAATGAGTTTGTCTGTAGCAGCCACTTTTAAGAGGGGAATATATGTCTGAATATTGGCAATACAATATTTTTGATTTGACATACTATAAATCTCCTTATATTCATATTTATGTTTTAGATTTTTCTCATTTAGCCCCCAACTTGATTGGTCAGGAGATAAAAATGGCATCACTTGCTGTTTTTTCTGAAAAGTTAATCTCATCATAGGGGTTACAAGTAGAACCTATTTCTTAATCTAAGAACCCTTTACAATACAAGAAGCCTTGTAAACAACATTTCCCAAGAGTGTACTGTTATGTTAGAAAATTAAGTGAAATGTTCTGATTTATTTGAGGTTCTAAAAAAAAGTTATTCCAAAACCTCACAATGAAATATAAAGGCTGTCATGCAATGGAGGCGCAGACAGAAGCAAGTGCAGGTATGGCAGTTTAATACAACAACAACAACAACAACAAGTCCAAAGGATAAGGCATAGGTCAGGCGATCAGGCAAACAGCACAAACAGGGCAGGGCAATGTCAAAAAAAAAAAAAAAAAGAATAAACAGACACAATATAAAGCTTGGTTAACGACAGAAACAAGACAACTGAGCATATACTTCACAAAGACTTAGTGTCCGAACAGTCTCTTTTATGTGTGGTGGGATTGTGAGTGTAAATGGGAACAGGTGTCTCTGACTAGAACTCCGTAGAAGGTGAACGTGTATGTGTATGGGAAGTGCAGTCCTCTTCGACCAAGTTTGTAGTTGCTGGTGCATTCTGGGAAATCAGCTGGCTTGCTGTGATATGACAAAGGCTATGTATGACATCTGAGAGAAGGGGAGTGGGGTGGGGTTAAAACTAAGAAAAGCTATAACAGAATATTATTAAATTCATGTTCAGATGGAGATTTCATTTAAATTGTTCTTTATTATAGCATTGCTGCTTCACAGTTCTATGGCTCCCAGTATGATCCTGAGTTCAGTTTACATCCTGTGTGGTTTTTTGATTGTGATATATTGCCCATAGGTGTGTACTGTACATAGTGTATCAAAGGTGTATTCCTGCATCACATCTAGTGTTCCTGGGATAGGCTCCAGATCCACAGCAACCCTGACCAGGATAAAGCACTTATGAAGGTGAATGAATGGATGAATTTTTCATTATTACTATCATTAATAACATTCACTCTTTGAGCATGTGTCAATAAAGGAAAATTTGTGATGCCCATCACACATTAGGGTGCGTCTCAATCAGCTCCATGGTTGTGAATCAGTATATCATCTACACAAGCTTGGGCACTGGTAAGGACCTTGGCTCACTGTACATTGGGACACTGATGACTCAATTTCTGGTGACATGACTACGTATTCGCATTGTAAAACATCACCACTGGCATTTATCAAGAACAGGCAGGACAGATATCTTTGTGACATTTTATGTCATATAAATTTGTTATCTTAATCACATGCTTTTCTGTCATGGTACTTCAAGCAGGGAAGGCTAATGGATTTATTTTTTTTAAAATCATTAAACACAAAGTTAAGTAAGTAAGACTGAAACAAACCATATATAGAATGTTAAATGAACTTAGAAATTGCTAATGTAAGTAATCATTTGAGAGTTAAAACAATGATAACAGGCTCTATACCTTTGTAGACAGAGTGGGCTGAGATTTTGTCTGCCATGTTTTTCAAGCTGAGAGGCTTCAGAAAATATGATGTCATTTCCAGTAAGGGAACATAGTGAGCATCGATGCTGGATGTTGTGCATTGTTTTAGTGAGCAAACGATGATTTTGCGATAGAGACTTAAAATGGCTGACACACTGATCATTGCTCTGACTACTGGCCTAAGAAGCTGACTGAGACGCACCCTGAGTTTGTATAATTTTCATTTCTTTGTCTTCTTCTTTTTGTTCTAAAGGTTTGCATAACTTTTGCATTCCACTGTATACATAAAAAAGACTTGCTATGACAGATACAGAAGAAAAATGAAATATGTTCACTACATTTAATATTTTATATATTTTATAGCTACAAAAGTATTAAAATTTTACTGCTATGATGTATCACCTCTTGGGAATACAACAAAGACATTGGTTATGCTAATACAGTTGGATTAAAATTGGATTAATTTCACATCTGGTGTTTTTACTTTATCTAAACTTCTTGCATCTCTCTCTCTCTCTCTCTCTCTCTCTCTCTCTCTCTCTCTCTCTCTCTGATTGTGTACTGTGTATTTCCCAGCTGTACATGTAGGTAATAAATGCTGTATGTGTTTACCAGTGTTTGTGGTTTGTTAACTCTTTTTCTCGTTGAAATGAAGGACATATGAGCAGGTGTGAATGTGAGTTTAATTCCGCCTTGCTGCTCAGGGAAAGAGGACACGACTGCACTTAGCTACTGCTGTTACTAATATTGCTACAATGATATGGATAGGACACATTCCTTATACTAATATTACTCTGCTTTATACCTCTCACCTTCAAGAGGTTTAAAATATCAGCTTCAAATTAAATCAGAAGGATGTGTAGTGTACAGCAATGTGTGTCCTTCAGTAGTGTATCCTTCAAGGACACAGTGTAGTACATGCCTCACCTATTGAGATAGTCATAACAGTGAATACGGTTATGAGAATTTATCATGAAAGTTTAACCTTTGTATACCAGTTTCACAAAATGGTTTTAGCCTTTAGTACACTCTTAATTACTTATTTTTTATTTATTTATTTATTTATTTATTTTAAATTTCCATTAAAATAGTCATTTATTAGTGAAAATTTTTAAGTCTAAGGTGTGATTTCTGGGATGCCCTGATAGTTTAATTCTGTGCAATACAGTTTTGTTTATGCACTCCATGATGAGTAATCTAAAACACTGATGCTCAGAGAAGCAATGGTAAACATTTCAGTGGTAATGCCTTATTAGCTTAGAGAAAATTTTCATATTCCCTAAGCTAATCAGGCATTACCATAGAAAAACTTTACCATTGAAAAGTATAGTCACTAGTCTAGACCTTGTCTTTTATTTCTACTAATGGAAGCAATCCAGAAAATTAGTGCATATGTGTGTATGCATAATGTGGGAAGATCAAGCATAAAGACTTGCTTACACTAGAAAAGTGCATGTACTGTGACTGTATACATTTGAGAATGATTGGCGTGTTATTGTGTAATTTTACTACTGATGGGGACGAGAGCATCTTAATCTCTTATACTCTAGCCAATCAGAATGCATTGTGTTTTAACTAGTAAAATTGTTCCTACACTCCTACAGCACATTCCCATTGGTAAAGTAAACCCTAGATTAAACAGGCCATTCCTTAAATTATTGTAGGCACGTAAATGACAAAAAATATATTGGGAACACTGAATGGTTAATTTAAACATTTACAACAACATTACAGGACCCCATTTTGGCTTATGTATAATAGAAGCACAAAATTATGGTACACAGTCACAACATTAGTGTGTGTGGGCATGAAATAAAAGCCTTTGGTATTTTTGTGACCATAAGCACAGGCAGACTTGGCACAGAATGAATAGATTTTCCACAGGTAATGGTGGTTCGCCATGCTGCCGTGATGTTCAATCAGGTTAGCTCTTTTTAACTCAGTGCCAGCAGCTTAGTTTACAGACATTTCCATAATGACATATGGCTATGTTTTTGTTTAGAGATTTTGCATTTATATTTTAGTGGTAGAATTTTATGTCTGAGTGACATAAATTATAACAAATTTGTTTTTTGTCTTCCTGTGTCTATTTAAGGGTTTTCACTTGTAGGTGTAAGGTCAGTTCATTGTCTCTGTGATGTCAATGGTATGGTTTGTTTGTTGGTATGGTAGTTATAGGACAGGTCAAATACCTATTTTACATTTGGTAGCCAAAACTAAGTTGTTTGTTCTTATTTGTAAGAGATAAAATCTTTCAGACAGTTGTATTTAGTTAGTAGTCCATTTATGTTTCAGTAGGACGTATAAATAGTGTACATCCATGAAACTGTGTTAGGATTAGGTTTTTAAGGTTTGGAGTCAGGAAAATACTTAATTGCTCTTTCATCTGCAATAAGAGGTGGTACCAAAGACCAGTAATGTTTACACAATATGGGAAAAATTGTTATTGAAAATGCCCTTTAATCAACAGATTTAGAGTGTCATACCACCGGATGCACTACTCCACCAATGTTAGCACAATGTCTGGCAATGAAAATAGCAACTGGGAGAAATAGGAGAAAAGTAGTACCAAATTAGTAGTACATTACCATTACACCAAATTACAAAAATAGAGTCTTTAATCTTATTAGGTATGACCTTAAAACATTAAAGGCAGACTCCCACTTTGGTGGTATGTTGCCACTGGATGTGATAGCTATACTCGCCTTGGTTATACTAGAGATAATGCAATGTGTGAACTCCTTTCCTATGACTTCATTGCTCCTAAGTATTTTAAAATATAGTAGTTGCACTGGCAAAATTCTTCTAACAAGAGTAGAAGGCTTCTTTGGTACTCTGAAAACCTCTATCTAATGGTTGATTTGATACCAGGCTATGTTAAGTTGACACTTACTAATGTCGAAAATACACTACAGACACATTTTGGTAACTCCCTAAAATGTGCTTACATGCATGTTTGCTAGTCACTGTAGCAGATCATCATTGGGACATTACTATGATTGTATGAAGTTATGCATCACACTCATAAGATATTAACCAACCCAGAAGTGCTAATATGACTTCAGAAATTAGCTATCATGTAGTTTAAAGATAGGGTTGTTTTTTTTGTTTTTTTTTAGATTTCCATGTAGTGAAACTGGGATAATAAATTATTCATTTAAATTGTGTAATATAGGTCATTGGTTTGACTGTTAGAATTACACATTACATCTCTCATGGTGCAAGATGTAAACAAGCCCAGCTAGCTCATGGAGAGTGTGCTGTAGATTCATTAGTACAATAAAACTACCTTTTATTAAAAACTATCAAATAAATATTTTATTGAACTCATACACTTTGTACATAATGCAACTATGTAAATATTTAAATATTAAAAACAAATGTGTACTGATCCTGTAGTATTGCTAACTTTCCTTTTGAGATGATAGAAGGTCTTCCATGTCACTCTTTGGCTTCACTAATTCTCTTCTGTTTCCCCCAACCAATGAGAAAGTAGAGAACATGGTAACAATTCGTAACACATTCTGAATGGCACTTACACCCTTAAAGTGTCCACTTATTTTAGTTGTTTATCTTAAAGCATATTATTCACTGTTATGCTAAAGTGTCTTGCATAAGTATATACTCCCCTTGAACTTTTCCACATTGTTTAATGTTCTAACCTGGGACTGAAATGGATTTTAACAGGGTTTATTTACCATTTATTTACCATTTACTCAATATGTCTATTATTTGAAATTGCAATTAATTAAACAAAAAAGCAGACATTTGTTGCTTGCATAAGTATTTACCCCTATGCATAAATAATTGGTAGAACCAGTGCAATTACAGCTGCAGGTCTTCTAGGAATTGTTTCTATCACTTTTGCATGTCTGAACCTTAATATTTATGCCCATTCTTCTTGGCAAAATTGCTCAAGCTCTGACAGACTGGATGGATTTTCCATCTTGCTCTCAAACCTGACTTTTTCTCCCTGCGGATGAGCAACATCCCCACAACATGCCGCTACCACCATCATGCTTTGTTCTGTCAAAGCTAAAAAGTTACATTTTGGTCTCATCATACTACAAAATGTTTTTCCACGTTTGCTGAATCTCCAACATGCCTTTTGGCAAATTTGCATGCCTTTTTTTTCTTATCACTGCCCTTCCATAAAGACCAGCTTTATTGAGTGACTATGTTCATAGGACAACCCTTCTTAGCTGGGGCCTTCCGGTGTCTTCTGATGGCAACTGATGAATAATTTTGCAAACTGTATTGATCCACCACTTCAGTATTATAGGCTATTGGGTGTACTGTAATTCCCAATTATGTCAATTTTGCAAACAAAATGTGGGGAAATGTGGTGAATATGTATGCAAGGCATGGGAGAATTTCCTCAGTGTGGGATCAATAAAGTTTATCTTGTCTTATCTTAAATTATTCAGTAACTACAGAGAAACTAATAGAAGGTTTTGTAGCGAGGAATGTGAACCTGTTTCTGTCTGGAGATTAAAGGGTTAAAATCTGTGAGTGAGGAAAATGAAATCTGAACGTGTGAGTACAATTGTTTGGTATTGACCTTGCCTCTAGCAGTGGATAATGACAATCAATAGGGAAACATTACATCAGTCACCAGTATGCACCACCAATGCCAGGGGCTGATGTCGGGCACACGAACACACACACACACACACACACACACACACACACACACACACACACACACACACACACACACACACACATTAACTGATATTCATTGATGTGAATATCTTTAAATACTGCTCCAGTAGAAACAGCTACACATTTACTCTTTAAATGTGAACTTGGTTTGTGTCTGTGTCTATTGGATGCTATGTGGGGAGGATGTGTTACTCATTTGTTTGGTAGAGATTTTGTGTCATTTGTTATTACTGAGAGTGGTACAATTGCGCAGCAAGTTTCTTTGCCATGTCACAGATCCATGGTCACTGGTTCAATCCAGTTACTGTCTGTGGAGTTTCCATTGTGTTGGTTCCCTACTGATTCTCTGGTTTTCTTCCACCTAATCCAGTTCCTACGTGCAATATCCACTTCAATAGATAGCCATCCCTTCCATGCCACCTCATGCAAAGTGCTCCGGGATAAGCACTGTAACCCTGACCAGTATAAAGCAGTTACTGAAAATATATGAATGTTTTTACAGTTAAGAAAAACACCAAGTTCAATTGGATGTAAGCATTGTAGAAGTTAATTGGAATATTAGCTTCCCCAGTCTTAAAGTGTCCCATAAATATGCAGTATAGTGTACATATGCATTTTAACCAGATTACTTCCATGTAATCACTTTACACTGGAGAAATATCTCTGTACCACAACATTTTCCCCCTCAATTCTCATTGCTTCATAATGTTCAGTGTGAGAATTGGCTGAATATGAAATAAAGGGGCTCAACTAAATATGTTTTATATTAAACTCACTGTCATAACACACTCAAAACACTTTCTAGCTACATTACTGAAACTCTCGATAACACTGCATTATGGACACCAAAAGACTTATTCATTTATCAAGTGCTCTGTTCTTCTCACATGCAAACACACACACACACACACACACACACACACACACACACACACACACACACACACACACACACTCCCACACACACACACACACACAGAGAGAAAGAGATATGCCTTACGTTTTATGCCTTAAGTCTATCTGAATGTACAGCATGTAAACGAAAATTGAGAAGACAGGCCCATAAATCTCATACCCTAGGACTTTCACACCACCTTATCAAAGTCTGTGCCCCCCTTCACCCCATATGTGTGTGTAATGTGTATACATTAATATGATATACAGTCTATCTATCTATCTATCTATCTATCTATCTATCAATCTATCTATCTATCTATCTATCTATCTATCTATCTATCTATCAGGGTTGCATGGTATACCGGTACTACGGAAGTATCGTGATACAAAAGCTTCAAAATACAGCTGATGCCACTGTATTTTTAAATGGTAGTATCGTCAAAACGGTAGTACTGTAAGTATGTGCGGCAGTTAATATTGTTTTCCCTAAAACGACACATCTCACTGCTTTTACAGAATACACAAATGTTAGTGACACTAAATTTAACTTATTTTTTTTTACCTTAATCTTTAAAGATTTCCTGTTTGCTACCAAGCAAGCTAGCTTTACACTAAACATTGTGTTAAATAATATTATTAGTAAGCTAGTAAGCGAGCTAATGTTATGCTAACCACTGTGTCTAAATACTTCGTATATCCTAGGTTGGATTATATTCCCAAAGTCCCTACATCTGCTGTCCAGCCAGTAGTGGTGCAGGCTTTCTGCCCTCCTCCGTTCCTCACACCAGAAAAAGAGAAATTGCACCTGCTGTGTCCAGTAAGGGCTCTCTGTACTTACGTCCACCACTCCAGCCAGTGGCTTAAGTCAGAGGAGTTGTTGGTCTGCTTTGGCGGTGACAGTAGAGGTGATGCTGTGTTGAAGCAACACATCTCTAATTGGATAGTGGAAGCAATCTCTATCATTTATGAGGTCTCAGTCTTACTACACCTCTGGGCATAAGGGCTCATTCCACTTTGGGGGTCACCTCCTCAATGAATTTATCCAAAGGGGTACCCTTATAGGATGTGTGTGCTGCGGCGGGGTGCAGTACGCCACACACATTCATTCGATATTACACTTTGGACATAGATTCCATCCCGGCCTTGAGTGTCTTGCAGTGACCCTGAGGCTCAGACCTTTTTGAACAGGCCATACACGCAGTATGATGGAGTGGGTATTCTCGTTCCCACAGCATGAAGCTCACGCAAAGTCAAGTTCCTTTTAAAAGGAAATGTCTGGGTTACGCATGTAACCCTGTTCCCTGAGAAGGGAACGAGACATTTCATAGCTTTGTCATACTGGGGCATGCCTGTGAATTGCGTCTTTGCTTCAGATAATAGAGGTTGATGATGTGGTTTATAAGCACACTATGTGCAAAATGTCACGTCACCTGACCATGGCAGGCCTATAAATAGGAGTGATTTCACACAGATTTCAGATACTGGTCACGTGCGAGGGCACTTCCCACAGCGTGAAGCTCACACAATGTCTCGATCCCTTCTCAGAGAATAGGGTTACATGTGAAACCCAGATGTTTTTGGCAGTAAACACCAGAGTTGGTTTTGGCACACACAGAAAGGTAGCCATATGGAAAAGTATCTCATGACCATGTGTAAATATGGTGGTGGCTCTTTAATGTTTTGGGGCTGTTTTTCTGCCAGAGGACCTGGACATTTTGTTAGGATACATGGCATCATGGTCTCTATCAAATATCAAAAGATATTAAATGAAAACCTGACTGCTTCTGTCTGAAAGCTTAAAATGGACTATGGTTGGATCTTACAGCAGGACAATGGTCCAAACCATACATCAACATAAACACAAAAATGGTTTACTGACCACAAAATCAAGGTCCTGCCATGGCCATCTCTGTGCCCTGGCTTGAAATCCAACTGCCGGCGGGGTGCTGAATGGACAGCACCATTTCAGCACCCCGGTTGTTTCGGACAGCAAGGCAGGGCAGCATAAACACACACGGCTGGCAGCGCATGATTGGAGTGGCTTCTCTTCACCTTCTGAGAAAAGACTGGCGGCTATAAAAGGGAGCAGCAGACACGGTAGGGTGAGTTCGTTCTACCAGCACGCACCTAGTGACTTTTAGATGCAGACGACGACAGAGAAGAGGACTGCAGAGAACACTGCAGAGGAGAAACTCCCCGGCTGCGCTGCACCTTTCGCCAGCACCCTCGGCCTCCACCAAGCCTCCTGGGTCCTGCCTCCCAGCTGCTCCAGCCTGTCCGCCGCACCCCACACTGGGAAGACAGCAACCTTCATCCACACACCCAGCACCTCTTCACTTCTCACCTGCACCAGCATATATATAAAAATATCACCTTTTTGCACCACCTCCCTTGCCATGTATTCTACAACCTCACCAGGCATTATGATAGAAGACTCAGAGCTGATATATTGACAATGGGAGGTAGCACAAAGTATTGATTAAAAGGGTGCCAATAATTGTTGCGCACACACACACACACACACACACACATATATATATATATATATATATATATATATATATATATATATATATATATATATATATATATATATATATATATATATATATATATACTGTATATATATCAACTGTTGGTGTCAAAGTGCATGCTCGTACAATCAGAAAGAGATTGCACAAATATGTACAAGGAAAAGGTGTACAAGGAAAAAACCTTTGCAAGACTAAAGTTTGTCAATGAGCATATAGGCAAAGACCAAATCTTTTGGAATAATGTGCTTTGGGCAGACAAATCAAATATAGAGTTGTTTGGCCAGAGTAACAGCAGACATATTTGGTGCTGACCAAAGACAGCTTTTCAAGAGAAGCACCTCATACCAACTGTGTATCACGGTCTTGGAAATGTTATGGTTTGGGGTTGCTTCACGGCCTCAGGAACTAGAAAACTTGCATTCATTGATTCAACTAGGAATTTTGTATCATATCAAAAAGTGCTTTAAGGTAATGTGAGGTCATCTGTCTGAAAGTTGAAGTTGTACCAAAAGTGGAATTTTCACCAGGATAATGATCCTAAGTGCACTAGCAAATCCACCAAAGAATGGCTCAAGAAGAAGAAAGGGAGGGTTACGGAATGGCCAAGGCAAAGCCTGGATTTGAATCCCATTGAAATGTTGTGGAGAGGTTTGAAATAGGCAGTACATGCAAGAAAACCCTCAAACATCTTGCATCTGAAAGAATATTGCATGGACAAGTGTTTAAAAATTCCAGCAAGCCTGGTGGACAATTATGCAAAATGTTTACAAGAAGTTATTTCTGCTAAAGGGAGCAATAATAGCTTCTGAGGCCTGAGTGTGCTTACTTTTTCCACAGAAGAATTATATTTCTTTTGCATAAATGCTTGAAAAAGCTAATTTTCCTTGTGGGCTGTTCAAGTATATCAACGTCATTAACAGGCACTGTTTCAAAGATGATCAAATGTTTGCTTGTCCAAATATGTCAAAAAAGCCAATAATTTCCATGGGGTGTACTTATTTTTTCACATGACTGTATATATAGCATAATGGAGTGTGTGTTGCTGGTACAAGTGTATCAGTCACAGTAGCTTTACTGGTATTTTTAGATGCCTCAATGTCACTGTTGAATTGAGAATAAATCACCAACCTAAAATATCCAGCTGTCACAAAATGCATGGGCTCAGGACATGATCTAAAATTGTAGTCAAAAATAAAGAGTTAAAACAGGAAATCTGTCTACTGTACAGGTAAGTGGTTAGATACGGCTATAACTAAAATAAAATAAGGCTTAGTCACTCGCAGAGGAACACATGGACATGTGTACAGTATATACACAAACTAATGAAGGGCAACAAGTGAATGAAACAGGTGAATGCCAGAATATGGACTAGAATTAAAAAACGAAGAAAAAAAAAAAATGAAACCCAAAGATAAGCACATGATGTGAGTAGTTAGAGATTGCTTTTGACACTAACCAATAGCCATCTTGTGCACTAGAAACTATTTAAACACTTTTTGTTGTTATCAAATATACTGTATGTCACGAAACATTCAATAGGGGGTGGAGCTGGGGTGGGGGGGGGGGGGGGGGGGGATGGGTGATAGTGGGCAGAGGGAGGGTCATAAAATAATGTCATTCTGAAAGCGGGTCTTAAAAATTTAAGAACTGCTGCTATGGGGGAACCATACAACAAAGTTTTCCTATCTGAAAAGTTTCAAGGTAGAACCTTTTTAGGAAACTAGCCTTTATAGAACCCTTGAACACATGTGCACCAACAAGGTCTAATAAAGTTGCCAGGTAGTCTGCACAAGGCTTTAAAATAATAATCACAGCAGTACATTACTATTTTTTATGCCACTGGTGTACTGATAATCTATCTGAATAATATCTGATCAAATATGGTCATACGGTGGTCCGTTTCACCAATTCAGTCTATAATTCTATACATACAAAATGCACCTATATAGTATGTTATATAATAAACCCAACATCATAGCCCAATGCACCAGCAAATCAATGTGCATGTATTGGTGTGATCTATCTGATTTGTTCATATCAGTGTTCGGTTTATATATACTCCGTGTGAGCATTCATACTGCTTTCCTCAGGACTGAGTCACTTATGGCCAGTGAATTGCTGTATATTCTGTAAATGCTGTAATATTTCCTTCCAGTCCTTATATTATCTTGGACATGCAGGAGATGGGACGCTGGAAGTTGACGGAACGTTTTCAAGACATTAGGTCAAAAGTATTCATCCAAAAATTGTGAAGATCAAGATACCTAAAATTCTTTGATTACTAAGGTCTGGATAAGCAAATTTTGTAACTGAATGATGACAACAG
Organism: Ictalurus punctatus; assembly: GCF_001660625.3. NCBI lineage: Eukaryota > Metazoa > Chordata > Actinopteri > Siluriformes > Ictaluridae > Ictalurus > Ictalurus punctatus. Next base: position 24,949,656 of record NC_030420.2, read on the forward strand.
GTAGCTTTAAATCCTCAACTATTAGTGATTGATATATGGCTATATTTTAAATAAGACAATTTGAAGTGGTCATGTATTGTTTTGCTAGACAACATTGCCACTGTTGACTATCACCAATGATAAGCCATCTATTTCATCATAAACTGTTTATTTTCTTCATAATTTTGCTAATTAGACCAGAGAGTAAATCTATGAAAGTCTTTCTTTATGAGCTGCCTTCAGCTAAATAATTGACATAAATGCATGTGTGTCATGACTCTCTCAGTGCAAATAACGTTGCTTCTTTGCTTTGTTGGATTTCCTGTCATGTTTTGTTTACACTGCAATGTGTACTTTGTCAGCATTTGAGTCTTATCTACACCCCTGTCTTGTCATTGGTTACTTTCCCTATTGTGTCATGATTGTGAAGCTGTTTTGCTTTTGACTAGTTTGTGTATGTAAGCCCTTTGAGGTCTTTGACTCTTTGTGAAGTCTTTCTTTGTTTTTGTTATGTCCAAGCCTTGATTTTCAATTTCCTGTGTTCTGTGTTTTCCAGTTTCTATAATTGCTTGTTCTTTGTTTTTTGTTATATAGAGTATTCTTTTCTGATGATGCCTGACCATATTTTGACCCCTGCTATGGGTTGTGACTTTCAGATTGGATTTCCCTTAATAATCACCACGCTCAGTTTATATGCTTGCATCCTGCCTTATCTTACCACGTTACAGTGTGATTGGATCTGCTACAGAAGCTTAGCTGGGGGTTGGAGTTTCGAATCCTGCCTTCACCCTATGTGAGTAGAGTTTGCATGTTCCCCCCATGCTTCGAAGGTTTCCTCTGAGTACTCCAGTTTCCTCCCCCAGTCTAAAGACATGCATTGTAGTTTGATTGGCATTTCCAAATTGTGCATAATGTGTGAATGTGTGTGCTATTATGCCCTGCGATGGGTTGGCACCCCATCCAGGGGTGTCCCCTGCCTTGTGCCCTGAGTCCCCTGGGATAGGCTTCCCCATGAGGCTGTGTAGGATAAGTGGTATGGAAAATGGATGGGTGGTTCTGCTATAGTATTTTTAGTGTTTGGTTTGATTCTCTGAAACACTTTACTAAGTCTGAGTTTGGACAGCAGTCCACTGGTTGCTGATCATTATATATTGTATTATACCAAGGTTACTGTATTTCCTTTTTTCCCCAGAAATACAGTTGACTTATATATACATGCAATATAAAAAATATATATGTCTGTACAGGTGCTGGGTACAGAAAGGGAAAGGGGGAACCATGAAATATGGGAGTTATACGTGAGGAAATTAGTGACTGAATATCTGGGGAATACTGACTCTTCCAGTCTAACTTTATTAAGTGACATGCTAAATTCAGGATTTCAGGATGTGGAATACTTCTGTACCCAATTATATGCTCATGGTGCTGTACTACCAGAAATAACATACCTCTCAAACACATACACACACATACACCTTCACATTCTTGTATGTATGTGTACATGTGTATATGTGTGTGTGCATCCAGGTTGATATATTATGCAACTGTGTGCAAATGGGTGTGTACTGTATTGTCACTCTGCATCCTGAGTACATGCGTGTGAGCTGGTATGAATTATGTTTGTTAGCATACAGTGTATAAGAACATATATGTGTTCTCAGGGTCATCCTGTCATATCCGTCTCTCAGTCCTTAGCTGTTTTGCAATTGATGAATGCTTCTCTTATTTTTTCTTACCCAAGGACGAGTGCCTTCCTGAATGACAATCTTACCCCCTGGGCTTTTGTCTTTTTCTGTTCTGAGAATCAGGAGTGTTCAGGACCAATCACATTCCATGCTTTATTAGAAACAAAAGCGTGATTTGAGGTTCATATAGTGCAATCTAATATATGATGGAAATTTTATGCTTATTGTTCTTTGACCATTAGATTCATGATGTTTGAATGATACTGAAAACATGAATGATATTTTAGGTTTATATTATGTGTATATGTAAGGTAAGTATGTAAGGTAAATCACAGGTCAATATTAATTTGCTAGCTCTAATATATGATATTTTCTATAGTAACAATGTTCCCAGGAATGTTCCACGTAAACACATTAAAATAATATAATTGCTGTTATGGTGAAGTTTTCTTTAAGGAGATGTTTATATAACATTTATGGAAGGAGTTGTCAGTGTCAGTGCTTTGTAACAGTGAGAGATAAAGCTGTAACTTCATTCTTATGACACAGACGAAGTCTTCAGGATGGAGGGTTTTGTGGTTCCTTGGTAAGTTGATGAGGAAATGTGCTGCTATACCAAGTGATAATAGAAGCTAACTTTTTTCAGTTGTTTTTGGCTGTTACATTCCATTGCTGTTGTATGAGAGGGCGTGCTGTTACTGGAAAATAATCACACTCGGTCTGGTAACAGTGCACACATTAAACCAGCCCGTCATTAATTGTTTTCCTATAACTGCATAACCTATCATCTTTTATTGCTTACCTATCGGACCTATGCACTTTTCGTTATGTGTAAAATACAGGGTTTGCCCTCAGAAGTTTTTTCGTAAGACATTTACACTGCAGCTTAATTTTCAGGATTTGGGTTTATAACACACAGGAAATCCAGTCAAGCATAGCAGGCTGTAAGGTATAATTCCACTAAGTTTGACAGCTCAGAAAAGTGTAGAGAGAGAGCTGAATGAGAGAAAATGGGGAGTTAGCTTTCCAGTAAAAATCATTTTAATGTTTCTGACAGGTTTTTCTTTTTAATTTGAGACTGTAGATGCAGTATGAAGCATGAGTGTTCCCTCCACCCGCAGCCTCCACTTCACTGCTCGCCTCCTGATGAACACTCGGTGATTGCCCTTGGCTTTACTCTCTTTATTTCCATGGCGGTGGTCGTGAATACCAAGTAGAGGCATTCAGCTGGATTAAACCAAGAAAATGGAGGGTAGCTCTATTGAGGCTGTATCAGATGGACGGAAAGACACACACACACACACACACACACACACACACACACACACACACACACACACACACACACACACACACAGTCCCATGTACTGTATGTACACTCAGCGTAGAGTGTAGGTTAGTGCACCATTCTGCTCAAGTGTAGCAAATTATGAATTTTTGATTTGCATGTGTTTTTGGAAAGTTTTGCTTCCTGCTTGGTAGTTGTTTGAAAAAAGAACCTCTGTGGTGCATTCAAAAGCAGGTCACTAATCTTGAGCATATGAATATTTCATATGCTTAAGATTATGTAGAGCAGTGGGGCCGAGCACTACTCATGAGATCTGATCTCCTGCAGTGTTTAGTTCCAGCACTAATCTTCCTGCACAGGAACGTTGATTTCCAAGAACACTACTGCAGATGTACAACATTATTCCTGCATCAGATTATCTAAAGCGCTGCAGCATCTGACACTGTATATCAAATACACCGGACAGCCATAAAGTAAAAACAACTAACAGGTGACATGAATAACAGTGATAATCTCCTTACAATTGTACCTGTCAAGGGGCGGCATATATTAGGCAGGAAGTGAACATTCATGTGTTGGAAGCAGGAAAAATGGGCAAGCATAAGGATCTTAGTGACTTTGACAAAGGCCAAATTGTGATGGATAGACCGCTGGGTCAGAGCATCTCCAAAACAGCAGGTCTTGTGGGGTGTTCCCAATATGCTCAAAGAGTTCAAGGTGTTGACTTGGCCTCCAAATTTCCCAGATCTCAATCCGATCATGAATCTGTAGGATGTGCTTAACACTTTTCTTGACCACAAACATACACTCTCCATGCCCCCAACACACTCACACAGAGAGCCATGAATGAACATTAAGGAATAAGTGCTACCACTCAGGAGGGTTACACACTCACACACACTTGACACACAGAAAGCATTGGCTAAACAGTAGGGATGTAATACATGGATGGAGCTAAAGGCATGAAGCATGGCCACTCCAGACATTATTATTATTATTATTATTATTATTATTATTATTATTATCCATCCATCTATTTTCTATACTGCTTATCCTACACAGGGTCTCAGGGGAGCATGGAGCCTATCCCAGGTAACTCGTGGCAAAGGTGGGGGACACCCTGGATGGGGTGTTAACCCATTGCAGGGCACAATGACACACAAATTCACACACACAATCACACACTACAGACTATTTGGAAATGCCAATCAGCCTACGGCGCATGTCTTTGGACTGGAGGAGGAAACTGGAGTACCGGGTGGAAACTCCTGAAGTACTGGGAGAGCATACAAACTCCACGCACACAGGGCAGAGGTGTGACCCTGGAGGTGTGAGGCAAACGTGCTAAACATTAAGCCACCATGGCCCCTATTCTTCTTCTTCTTCTTCTTCTTCTTCTTCTTCTTCTTCTTCTTCTTCTTCTTCTTCTCATTATTATTAATATTGTTGTTGTTTTCAGTGCATTTACCATTGCCATACAATGCGAAACTAAATAATTTTTCTTCAAAACACCTTGCTGTGCGAAGCTAGTTTAAATAATAACAGAATGCCCACTACATCATCTCTGGGAAACATTGTCCAACAGTGGAAATTGTTAATGAGAGAAAGTTTAGCTGGCAAACATAATAGTGAACTATTCCCTGGCTCCACTGAATACAATAAACCAACAGGTGAGTAAACATTGGTCAAGCTTTTTATTTTATTTTATTTTATTTATTTATTTTTTTTACATTAGAAACATTTATTATTTGGAGGCATAACACTGGATTTCTTTAGTTAGTTTTTATCTACTCTTATATACTGATATTGAATTTCTAATGCCAGTGCACTTCATAATATGTAGCCTAATACTATGTTAGCTATGATTTTTCTTGTAGCTTGTGAGATGACACACAAATGTTCCTTACATGCTTTTTTTTTATTTGGATCCTACTTGGAGTCCCTGATGTTAAAAGTATTTCGTCATGAAATGTTGCAAGCACCAATCATGAAGTAGGCCATCAAACTACAAATTATACAATCCTACCTCTTAGTATTCAAAATGACTTATTATTCTTAAGACATTATTTTAATAATAGAAAGACTTGCTTGTGTTTAGATAGACTCCAATGGCTGCGACTCAGCACCGTGACGTAAGTGGTGGAATAAAAGCTGTAACTAAACTCAACAGTAAGCAGAGCATGTCTAGCGAACAGTAGTGTGACTATTATAAGACTTGTCATCACATGCAAAATCAAACTGCTAAAAATGTGGCAAAGAAGCTTGAAAAAGAGAGCAAGACTGAAATTAAACTTTAGTGCTGTGAGTTGATCAGGCCTAGCTGCCAGCTGGGTGATTTATTCTTAAATAAACTTGCAGCAGGTCAAATAAATCGCTGCTTCGTTCAAATTACAGGGTGTGTGTCTGAATCTCTGTGTGTAAGTGTGTGTGAGGGGGTAGGGTAATGAATGGCCCAGCACTAGAGCTTTATAACCACGTTAAGGTGTGCTGCACAGTGCCCTGATTGAAGTTGCTTTTGTTACAGATCAGACTCGAGTGCTTGTTGTCTTTGGAACAGGCTCGTGACCTCCCGCTCTTATTGGCCCAGCAGCCCTGAGTGAGGTGATTTTAATTTGTCAGAACTGTTTACCAACATTTGGCCAAGGTTATTACCTCGCTGTCATAGAGAGGCCACCTAGTAATGAAAAGCAAATAAATACCCGAGAGAAAGAGAGAGAGAGAGAGAGAGAGAGAGAGAGAGAGAGAGAGAGAGAGGTTGCAGGGGGTGACAGAGAGAGAAAGGAAGTCAGAGCTAGAGAGAGACAGAGAAAGAGAAGTGAGACTAGAGACAGAGGAGAGAGAGAGAGAGAGAGAGAGAGAGAGAGAGAGAGAGGTTGCAGGGGGTGACAGAGAGAGAAAGGAAGTCAGAGCTAGAGAGAGACAGAGAAAGAGAAGTGAGACTAGAGACAGAGGAGAGAGGGAGAGAGAGAGAGAGAGAGAGAGAGAGAGAGAAAGAGAGAGAGATACTATCCATGGAGGCAGACAGAATATATCAGAGAATCAAAGAGGCAGTGGGAGGTGTGCCGGTTAATAAGGAGAATTGGAGGGAGGTGGAGAGAAGAGGAGAGGAGAGGTGGAGGGCTTTTATTATTCCTTCTATCCCAGAGAATCAATTACCCTCAAATGCAAATTGAGGGGCATTATTTATCTGTCCATTAGCAATGAATTATTCAGGTTTTTACAGGAGGGGAAAGCAGAAGACGTCAAGGAGCATGTCTGCAAATGGAACAATGTGCAATTTACATCCTTCATTACGAAGGCCTGCATCACATTAGTTAGGGCTTTTAAATCAATATCCAACCCCCAACCCCACCTCACCAAACACACACACACACACACACACACACACACACACACACACACACACACACACACACACACACACACACACACACACACACTTTCTCACTAGTTGTGTACATTAGTCAGATGACTGGCTTTGTGTATGAGTGTGTGTGGGTACAGGTTAGCCAGCATCCAGTTTCATTTCTCCACTGTATAAATTGCTAAAAGGCTAATTTAAAAGATATGAAATATGAGGTGATATTTGGGGGGTTGGGAGACAGAGGGTGGCCTTCATTAAGGCTGATGTGGCTGAGAAATAACCAGAGGGGAAAAAAGCACCATCTGCTAAGAAGTAAAGAGAGTGAGAGAGAAAAAATTGTCCCTCTTTCTTCATGAATCTCACACCTCTTTGTTGTTTTCCGACCCTGTGAGCCTGAGCCATTCATTTGTTCTATTTCCAGCTGATGTTCCATAAATAAAATCTTCAGTCAAATAGAATGAACCCCTTATTGTGTACCGTCTTACCGTTCATTTAATCATATGAAAACAAAATTATGCATTAACCTCTATGAAATATATATTTATTTAGTGAAAGTATTAGCAAAGGTGTGTAGTTATAAAAGTGAGGAATACAGACTTGTAGATGTGTTCATTTCAAATCTTAATATAGCTACCCAATCCTTTAAACAGGGATGGACAATATTTCTGAATCATGTATTTGATACACATTTTTGATAATATTTTCTATGAAGGCCATGTTTATAATGAACAATGAACATGTTTATAACTAGGGGTGCAACTAAAGTCATGTGTAAAAATAAGTACACTCCATGGAAATTGATAGCTTTTTTGTCATATTTGGACAGGCAAGCAGGGCGCTTAGTGGTTAGCACGTTTGCCTCACACCTCCAGAGTTGGGGGTTCAATTCCCGCTGTGGCCCTGTGTGTGCGGAGTTTGCATGTTCTCCCCGTGCTGCAGGAGTTTCCTCCGGGTGCTCCATTTTCCTCCTGCAGTCCAAAGACATGCATGGTAGGCTGATTGGCGTGTTCATAGTGTGTGAATGTGTATGCAATTGTGCCCTGTGATGGCTTGGCACCCTATCCAGGGTGTACCCTGCCTTGTGCCTGCTGCTCCAGGTTCCCCGTGACACTGTAGGATAAGCGGTATAGAAAATGGATGGATGGACAAGCAAACATCTGCCTATTAATAAAGTTGATATACTTGAACAAAGGCACAAGAAAAATTTGCTTTTTCAATCATTTATTCAACAGAAATACCAATAGACGTGATATTAATTTGTGGAAAAAGTAAGTACACCCTTCAGAAGCTAGTATTCCCCCTTTAGCAGAAATCATTTTTGTAAATGTTTAGCATAATTGCCCACCAGTCTCTAACAGTCTCTAATTTGTTGGAAATTTTGACAGCTCTTCCATGCAATATTCTTTCAGTTGCAGGACGTTTGAGGGTTTTCTTGCATGTACTGCCCGTTTCAAATCTCTCCACAACATGGGAAGGGATTTGATTTCAATGGGATTCAAATCCAGGCTTGACCTAGGTCATTCCATAACCCTCCATTTCTTCTTCTAGAGCCATTCCTTGGTGGATTTGCTAGTGTGCTTAAGATCATTGAAATGTCTACTTTTAGTTCAACTTCATTTTGGACATATGCCCTCACATTATCTTCAAGCACTCTTTGATATGATGCAAAATTCATAGTTGAATCAATGAATGCATGTTGTCCAGTCCCTGAGGCAGCAAAGCAACCCCAAACCATAACATTTCCACCATCTTGCTCCTGAGGTGCTTCTCCTGAAAAACTGTCTTTGGTCAGCACCAAACATGTCTGCTGTTACTGTGGCCAAACAGCTCTATCTTTGATTCATCTGTCCAGAGCACAATATTCCAAAAGACCTGGTCTTTGCATATATGCTCATTGGCAAACTGCAGTCTTGCATGATCTTTTTAAACAACAAAGGCTTTTTCCTGGCACACCTCTCATGCAGGTCAAATTTGTGCAATCTATTTCTGATTGTAGAAGCATGCACTTTGACACCAACAGTTGCAAGTCTTAGTAGCAGAACCTGTGATGAAATTTGGAGGTTCTTGAGACTTCTTTTAGCATCAGACCGTCTGCTCTTGGGCTGAATTTCCTGGGACAGACAGTCCTGGATAAATTGGTAGTTGTTTGAAATCTGCACCACTTGTAGATGATTTTCCTTAGTAGAATGATATATTTGAAAGAATTTGGAGATCTTTTTAAATCCCTTGCCAGACTCATAGGCATCCACAACCTTTTTTCTGTAGGCCTTATAGAACTCTTTAGATCTTAGCATCATGAGACCATACACCTCAGTAGCAAAGAGAACACCAGACACTAGGTATGAGAGGGGGTATAAATAAGACAGGTTCCATCTGCACTCCCTAAGCAGGTTCTAATCACTGGCACCCAATCATGAACACCTGATTCTAATTTTATGGATTTGAAGATGTGGTAAATGTAGGGGTGTACTTACATTTTCCATGTGACTACATGTTTTCTTTTTGCTCATGTAAATTGTGAAAATTACAACTAAATGTAAATTTTACTTGTCGTTTGATAGAGTGTATAACCTGGATGAATAGGCACTGTTTCAAAGAGGATCAAATGTTTGTTTGTTTGTTTGTTTGTCCAAATATGTCCAAAAAAATCCAACCATTTTCATGGGGTGTACTTATTTTTTCACACAACTGTATACTGATTCTGATATCTGGTATCAGCCAGATACTGAGCTCATTTACTTGTACTTGTATTCATAAACCATGCCTCAATACCAACATCCTATAGCAAGTGATATTGTGTGACATAAGGCTAGTTGTATGCTGCCACAGTAATGAACAGACGGCACAAAATGACAGCAAACTGGACATTTTTCATGAATAATTATCAAAGAAAAGCAGACTGCAAACTCTGCTCTGCAAAAATATCAATAGAAGAAGCTATTTTATTTGTATTTTCTCCAATTAGAAACCTGACAAAACATTTTGAACAGAACAGTACACAGATATGATGCAGGTCAAATGAGAAAAATGTCTATAGACAATGCTAGTTTGCTGGTCTTGGTCAGTCCGTGACAATGATAAATTCTGATGTAATTAAAGCAAAAATGGATTTTACTTATAGCTGTACAGAAATATATCTTTTTAGGTGAAAGGTTTTGTAATTACAACTAGCATATCACTACGGACGAAACAGTCATAATGAAGAAAACTTAAGAGCAGACCAGAACAAAGTGACATTTCTTCTGCTTTGTTTGGTTGTTAGCTGCTTTACATCTAATCTGTTATACTAGCACTCTCTTCAGGACAGCTTTGCAAAAACATTTCAGTAATTAATAAACGTAAGGTTTAGATTTCGCTGAGAGGGGGCATGGTTTTCACTAAGGGATTGGTAGCTTTCATAGTTTTCCCATTAATTATTAAACATTAAACTGTCAATCTCTGAAAACAAAATTCACATCCTCATAACTGATGACTGAATGAGTTGCCAAAATAGATTTAAAATCAAAGTCTGTTGTTGTTCTTTCTCCTGCCAGTAGGTCATCCTGAAACGCAGCAGAGATGTGTATCTGTATCGCAATCAGTAGAGTATGCTTACGGACATCTGGTCTGGGGATCAAGGACCCCCTCCTGAACTGATTACGCGCTTCAGGAGCCATGGATTAGGGAGGGGGGAGGGAGGGTTTTGTCATGTAATACCAGAGAAGGACTAGAAGCTACGAGAAGGACTAGAACCTAGCACATTAGCACTGGTGTGTGTGTGTATGTATGTATGTATATATATATATATATATATATATATATATATATATATATATATATGTCACGAGTGGTCTTGCATTGTTTGTTTTGTCCTCATGTATCACGTTACGCTCGATCTTGTTTTAATGTAAGTCTCGTGTGGACTTTTGTTTGATATTTTATTAAATATTCCGCTGAGATTCTGCATTTGCATCCTCCTCTAATTCCGAATCGTGACAATAATTATAATAATCATGAATGCTATTTATGGTGAGTGCAAGAAGTGAAAATATGTATAAAATATGTATACAGTGAGGGAAAGAAGTATTTGATCCCCTGCTGATTTTGTACATTTGCCCACTGACAAAGAAATGATCAGTCTATAATTTTAATGGTAGATTTATTTGAACAGTGAGAGACAGAATAACAACAAAAAAATCCAGGAAAACGCATGTCAAAAATGTTATAAATTGATTTGCATTTTAATGAGGGAAATAAGTATTTGACCCCTCTGCAAAACATGACTTAGTACTTGGTGGCAAAACCCTTATTGGCAATCACAGAGGTCAGACGTTTCTTGTAGTTGGCCACCAGGTTTGCACACATCTCAGGAGGGATTTTGTCCCACTCCTCTTTGCAGATCTTCTCCAAGTCATTAATTTTTCGAAGCTGACGTTTGGCAACTCGAACCTTCAGCTCCCTCCACAGATTTTCTATGGGATTAAGGTCTGGAGACTGGCTAGGCCACTCCAGGACCTTAATGTGCTTCTTCTTGAGCCACTCCTTTGTTGCCTTGGCCATGTGTTTTGGGTCATTGTCATGCTGGAATACCTATCCACGACCCATTTTCAATGCCCTGGCTGAGGGAAGGAGGTTCTCACCCAAGATTTGACGGTACATGGCCCCGTCCATCGTCCCTTTGATGCGGTGGAGTTGTCCTGTCCCCTTAGCAGAAAAACACCCCCAAAGCATAATGTTTCCACCTCCATGTTTGACGGTGGGGATGGTCTTCTTGGGGTCATCGGCAGCATTCCTCCTCCTCCAAACACGGCGAGTTGAGTTGATGCCAAAGAGCTCCATTTTGGTCTCATCTGACCACAACACTTTCACCCAGTTGTCCTCTGAATCATTCAGATGTTCATTGGCAAACTTCAGACGGGCATGTATATGTGCTTTCTTGAGCAGCGGACCTTGCGGGCGCTGCAGGATTTCAGTCCTTCGCGGCGTAGTGTGTTACCAATTTTTTTCTTGGTGACTATGGTCCCAGCTGCCTTGAGATAATTGACAAGATCCTCCCATGTAGTTCTGGGCTGATTCCTCACTGTTCTCATGATCATTGCAACTCCACGAGGTGAGATCTTGCATGGAGCCCCAGGCCGAGGGAGATTGACAGTTCTTTTGCGTTTCTTCCATTTGCGAATAATCACACCAACTGTTGTCACCTTCTCACCAAGCTGCTTGGCAATGGTCTTGTAGCCCATTCCAGACTTGTGTAGGTCTACAATCTTGTCCCTGACATCCTTGGAGAGCTCTTTGGTCTTGGCCATGGTGGAGAGTTTGGAATCTGATTGATTGATTGCTTCTGTGGACAGGTGTCTTTAATACAGGTAACAAGCTGATATTAGGAGCACTCCCTTTAAGAGTGTGCTCCTAATCTCAGCTCATTACCTGTATAAAAGACACCTGGGATCCAGAAATCTTTCTGATTGAGAGGGGGTCAAATACTTATTTCCCTCATTAAAATGTAAATCAATTTATAACATTTTTGACATGCGTTTTTCTGGATTTTTTTGTTGTTATTCTGTCTCTCACTGTTCAAATAAATCTACCATTAAAATTATAGACTGATCATTTCTTTGTCAGTGGGCAAACGTACAAAATCAGCAGGGGATCAAATACTTCTTTCCCTCACTGTATACTATTTAATGCAACATATTTAAAAAAGTGTAATAGACATTGCTGTAAACTGTAATGCACTTTCATAAATAATTAAACCAATTTGTATAAAGCTTTATGAAAGCATTATAACATGCTATGCACATGTTCTTAGATCATTTTAAATTATGATCTTTATAGAGCATGTTACCTTATAGGTATTTGGGTAACACTTTTTAAAACAGTTCATGAATATTCATGCACTAATACCTGAATTAATATTTACTTTAACATTACTTTAATATATGAACTAATGATGAGTTATGGCATGTACTAATCACAAACTAATATGAAGAGCTAACTTTAACTACGACATGAGTCTTGTGAATTCATTCGAGAACAACAACCACCTTAAAGCTGTCTTTTGCCTCTTTATCACCATCTCTGTTTGAAACATAAAACTGCAAGTTACTTGCAGAGTTATTATTAATTAATTTATTTTTTTACATGGGTTGTGCTTCGGCACTGCTCCTCTTCACGGATGAATTTGATGGTTTGAGATATATGTATGTCTTGTATTTTAGCTCCAATAGTTGACAATGGCAGTGAATACAGTTTTCTTAGAGTAGATGTGAGTTGCTCTCTCTCATAGCTAGCAGAAAATAAGGGCAATTTACCACATTAACCATAGCAAAAAACAAATAAATAAATAACTTAGGAAACTTGTTACCTTGCTGAATCAAGCTAACAAGTGTGCTAATGTTAGCTAGCTACCTATTGAGCCACTGAAATGTTCAGTGTTCAGCAGAAATCTCCGCGTCAGTCTTCAATCCCTTCAGATCTCAGAGTTGTCGCCACCTCTCAAAAGCCATGCTGATATTTATTCTCTTTTCAGCACACGCTCTGTTACTTTCCCTTTTTAACTGCAGGCACTCCGCAGGTTTCTTGGTTTTGACAACAGCTGATTTCCCAGATGTCAGCGATGATTGCGTGTAGAACTATCCAGATTAAAACCAGCCATCTACGTAGATGACACGTTTGAATTCAGCTCTTGTTGAGGACAAGCTACAAACACCCCAGCATCCTCAGCAGCCACACATGAGATACAGTAGTGACATAAGCACCCAAAGCAGTGGTGATGACAGGCCACTCAAATGACATCAAACTGGCGTTTTCCACAAAATCCGACCCAGCAGCTCAAATTTAAAATCATTATTATAAGCTTACCGTTGTGAATCAGGGTAAGGTAAGGAGATAGTCTTGAACGCTGATTTTTACGTAGTAGCTCAATAACTGATTTTTGTTCATTTTTAACCAAAAAAAGTTTGATACTGCATCTTTAAGTACATGTTAGTACACGTTTGTAAGTTAATGTATTAATTAACATGTAGGGTTAAACTAAATCAAACATGCTCTATAAGAAATAATATGAATTAAACGTGCATAATTTCAAATTGTTTCTATAATTTGCCATATGCAGCTGCATACACAAATATCACTGGATGGTGCTGGATTACTTTCATTATTTACATTGATCCTCCTTATCGAACATTGAAAGACGTACAAATAATAAACACCAATAATTTCATCTCAACCCATTTTGCGTCAATCTAGTACATGCTCTGTGTGGCTAGGGCCCGGGGTATGGCTCCTTTGCCCAGTGCGAAATTAATACAATAACATTTATTCATTTAGTAGATGCTATTATCTATTAACATTTAAAACCAGCATTCTATAAGATTGTTTTCTGGTGTTTTAGTCTTAGATGTCGATGTTGATCAGTGTAAATTACGAAAGTAATCCAGCACCATCCAGTGATGTTTGTGTACGCAGCTGCATATGGCAAATTATATAAACAATTTGAAATTATGCACATTTATTTTGTATTATAGAGCATGTTTGATTTAGTCTACCCCATGTGTTAATATAAATATACATTAATACAATAACTAACAAACATGTACTAATATGTACTTAAGGCGGTCGCAGTTCATGCATAAATTCACTCATTCTCACATCATCGTTAAGGTTAGCTCTTCATTAGTTTGTGATAAGTACATGCCTTAACTCATCATTACTTCATATTGAAGTATAGTAAGTATTAATTCAGGTATTAGAGCATGATTATTCATGTACTGTTATTGTAAAGTGTTACCTGTATTTGTATGTAACTTGTATAGAAATTCTTCTGTGTCCTGTTAAGGAGGAAATTGACCATTGACATTGTGCTGACAGTCTTATTTCCACCTAAATTTTACACAAGCCATGACTATTATTACTAGACATTTAACATTTAGTATTGTTTAAATGGTTTCTCATAATCCTTTCTTATTCATGGCTCTTCTACAGCTATCAACAGGCAAAGCTGATATGATCCTACAGCTACATTAAGCCCTTACCAGCAACTGGCAGGTTAACATTTGTAGAATATAAGTAGTTTAGAAGGCAAACAGGCAGTATAATTGATTAACCTTATAGTGCACACTGCACTGCTGTAGTTTGAGAATAATTCATTGTGCTAGCCTTACTTATAATCCATCAGAATGCTAACATGTCCATTATCAATTGAAATGGCACTACTGAGCTCCTGTCATCTTTATAACACACTTCCCTATTTAACACATTTATAGTATATCATGGTTTTCTAGTGTAATTTGCTACATTTTCAATTGGGTTATTTTGCATTGTGTATCAAAACCACTGCCTGTGAATACCATCGTTACAGAATAATAAAAAAGAAAAAGCACTGTCAAGATGAGAGAAGGTCAGAAGGGGATATTCTTCATTCTGAATGAGATGCAGTCATTGGACACTCTGAGCAGTTTTGATAAAGTGGCTGCTCAGTGCAAGAGGGCGTTAAGGCCAGACACTGTGAATTCAGCCATCATGTCTCTGTGAGTCTGTCCAAACAATAGTCCCTCTGCTACTTCACCCCAGTGATACACCGCTCTGTGCACACCACAGGTGACTATGACTGATATCACACCTGCTCCTGTGGCCTACAAAAACTCACAGATGTGCATGTGTAATTTTCTTGCTGGTTCTCTGTATCATGCCTCTCATATAAGAAGCGCAATCTATGGTCCTGTCTATTTGGGAAACTATTTTAAAAACTATTTAAAAGTTGAATAGGTGTCTACAAATCAGCACAGGAATAGTTTGCTTTAACATGTTTTACCTAATTTGCATAGAATTAAAAAAAAATGTTGCTGTTGAATTGTCTTTTTTGCCACTATACCTGAAATTGTGCCTGTGTTGCCCATGTACATAGAAAATTAACAGTTGTCTGTCACTTTGTCGTTTGTGTGAGTGTGAACATCAGGTAACATATAGTGGTTGTAAGCATGATGGAAAAGTGTATGCTCAGAGTTTATTTAAGCATTTCTTATAATAAAAGTTTTTTTTTAAAAAAAAAGTACTAGACTAATACAACAAACTAATAACAATACAGAAGAAATAACACAGCTCAGTTAACGGCTGAAGGCAAAAGATTTCATAAATACAAAAGGAAACAGAATGTTTAAATACACAAAATAATTAGTGGAAAACAAGAAATAGGTGCACACAATCAGGGAAACAGTCCAATAGCTAGATAGGGTTGAATATTAAAAATAAAGCAGACATAAATGGCACTTGTGGCCATGGGAGCATTGGGGGAAAAAACACAGCAAGGTCAAGATCGTGACACAGCTTGTGAGGAATGCACAGATTTCATTTGTAATTTAGTTGGTTGCGGGAGCATGCCGCAGTTTGACCTACGCAAAGGGCAAAGAATGCAGTACATCAAATACAGTATCTGTGGAATTTCTTTAAAAAGAAAACAAGAAATGGTACACTGTGTTAGCCTGAGCAAGATGTCTAGAATTAGTAAGAAGTCAATTTGAGTCAATTTTTACTATTTTTCAATTATCATTTAATATTAAATATTATTACCTAATGGATCCTCTCTTGCATCTTAGATAATGCCTTACTGTGTGCTAATGTGATGTCTGGAGCAGCAATGTGGCATTACCTTCTATACTTCAAAGACTCACACATTGATGCACTGCTTTTGAAATGCAAACAGCCTCTTTTCTACCTAAAATCTGAATAATTTAGTCACAAATTTATGCCACACCCCACAAAACAAGTGACGCATGCTTGTAGTGTTTGTGTATGAACTCTCGTCTGCAGAATTGAAAAAGAAGGGTTCTTAAAGCAGCATTAGGTAAGATTGGTCAATTTTTTTCAATATTATGTGGGTGGGCTCAACATTTGAATTTTTTTTTTTTTTTTTTTTTACTCCTTGAGCCTGAATCAATTCCCATCAGTGTCACAAAACTCCATCCTCAGGACCTACAGTGGTCAGTAGAATAAAGTTCAGTTATAGTTTCCAAGTTCAACTATTATAAGGATTAGTATTATCATCATAAGGCACTGCAGAATAATAAGGAACTGTGGAGCTTTCTCAATACAACAAGCAACTTTAATTAATTATGCTTTACATTTCACCCAGCACATAGTTCTTGCATAGGATTTGTTGATAATAGCTCATATCTGCTTATCATGCCACAGAAGTACTCTGCTTGTTAAAGCTACAGAGGTCTGTATAAAGGCTGGCTGATATTCGGCCCTTCAGGTGCTTGAAATCTAAGCAATAGCACTAACTTTGGTGAGTGTCTACAAAATGACTGTCACAAGGCCCATCCAAACTATTCCAGTCCAGAGTGAAGTGCATTTGCAGATTTTCAAATGGCCATGATCATGGCTTAAACCATTATTTCTGATCATGTTCTGCATATATTGCAGGTTATGTGTACATTTTGGACTATTGTTTCTTTAAATTGAAGATCTTTTCATCTGACAAAATTCAAATATTTGGATTGCATATTGGGAAAATATATGTATAACTATTTGTATTGGTTTGTCAATTGAAGGACCTTTTTTCTGACTGAAAAACTATGCAACCTTCTAAAGCATAAAAAAAAGAGGTTCATTCAATATATATGAAAGGAAGAAACGAACATTAGTCTCTTTGATTCATTCCGGGTTCAGCACATGATCAATTAAACCAATTGATGAGGCATATGAACGCTTGATGATGAATGAATCTGCCACTGCTGGCAGATAAATGAGCATATACTAACTGCCTCCTTCAATCTTGAATCCTTTCATAGCTCTCTATATGATGAATTCGCAGCAGCGGCAGGTTATAACTGTTATTTGTTATGCGTATACATCATCAAAGGCATTTCTGTATTGGAAATATTGCATCATCAAAGGCATTTCTGCATTGGAAATATGTTCTGAAACATTTCATTATTGACAATGAACAGTTGAATCAAAGAATCTGGTTATGAAACAGGTCGTTCGGGTGACACAACTGTATCTTTAACTGAACACTTAACATAACTTGTTTTAAATTAAGACTGGATAATGGAAGTCAGTTACATTGTCCAAATGCCAGCCCAAAAAGACAGTTATTTATCAAGGAACAACCTACTTAATTTCACTCCAACTGTATTGTTGAAACATTACATTAGTGTTGCATATTGACCATCTGTCACATCCACACCACACACATTCCATGTGCTACCAGAAAAACACTACGATCCATCTGTATATAAAAAATAAAGCTTCTATTCATACACCAGGTGGAGTCGAAGTGACCCAGCTGTAATTCCAGCACAATGTACTTAAAAACATGATATGAGACACTCAGACAATGAAAATTAGCATACTTCTGGTTACCCATGAGTATCATTGGCACTTTGATATGCTAATGCAGGCTGACACTGTTATAGATTAAGGTTTTAAATAAAGGTCACCGAGTTGGAGTGTGTGATTTGAATGTGTCTCTATGAAGGTTACCCTTTGGCTATGCGTCAAAAACCAGAGCTGGATGTGTTGTAGGCTTGTTTCATCAGAGATGATGCCACTGACATTTTGTCCAGGATAAATAAGAAAATGAGGAAGAATGACTGTTATTGTACATTGTGCACTTTTGTGACCTATGGTTTAGACGACTATTACCGATGTCAAGCTACAATAAAAATGATCATATATAGCTTTTCGAGTGCTGTGCAAAAGTTGTAAAGAAATTATGTGGACACCTGAATATCACAGCCATATTTGGGCCTTCCCCAAACTTTAGCCACAAACTTGGAGGCACATGATTGTGAGAATGTCTTTGCATGTTGTACAGTAGCATTAAGATTTCCCTTCACTGGAACTAAGGGGCCCAAACCTGTTTGACAATGCCTCAAAGCACAAAGCAAGATTCTTAATGACCTGGTTTGCCAAACCAGGGTTGGTTTAGAAGTGACCTGCACAGAGCCCTGACCTCAACCCCATTGTAAACCTTGGGAATTAATTGGAACACTGATTGCAAGCCAGGCTCTCTCACTCCACATCAGTGCTCAACCTCACTAATGCTCTTGTAGCTGAATGAGCACAAATCCCCACAGCCACATTACAAAATCTAGTGGAAAGACCTCCCAGAAGAGTGGGGGTCATTATAACAGTAAACATGGATTAAATCTGGAATGGGAAGTTCAACAAGAACATATGTCTGTGACTGCTTAAGTGTCTACATTCTTCTAGCTATATAGTGTATCTTCAGAAAAATGAACATTTCTACATTACTTTAAAGAGTGGTAAAAAGTAATGAACTAAACAATATTTGGTCAGTATTTGGTTTTCATTTTTTGCCTTTAACACAGTGTCAGTTCTCTCACATACAGTACAGTGTGGTGCAGTTTTATAAGGGAACTGACTGGTAACTTTGGCTAGCGAGCATCTTGGAGAACCTGTCACAGTTCTTCTGAAGACTTTGGCTGTCACTCTTGCTTCTGTTTCTGCAGGTAACACCAGACATCCTCCATTATGTTTAAGCTGAAAAAGTGATCTATTACATAATATGTTACCTTCTTTATCAGCATACAAATGCTTCTCTGTCAAATTCAGTTTTTTTCTGATAAATGAACACCTGGAAATCTAAAATGGGCCCTTTCCTATTATTTTATTTCTGCTACAGTTATGCAGACAAAATCTGAGACTAAATTTGTATAAAATAATGGGTGTCTAGGCCTATATTCACAGTTGCAATTAAGGAAGCAACAAGCAACCATTCATTATCTATGTATGTACGTGATACAGAGCCACGATTTCAGTGACACCAATAATAAAGAGGCAGCATGTCAAGAGACTTTCAACTGAGAATTTCTCAATTCTGTCTGGCTTAAATGAATCCTCAGACCCATGGCACATGTGGTCTGATGTTTCTTCAATTTCCCAATCACATTCTATGTCTGCTGCAGTAACGCAGACAAATTTTTTATGGAATAATGGGTGTGTAAATTTACTATATATACATACTAGCAAGCAGCAAAGCAACAAGAAACCATTCATTTTCTATGTATGTATCAATGTGAGACTGAGCCACATTTCAGTGATACCAACAACAAAGCAGCAGTATGTCAAGAGCTGTTTCAATTGAGAATTTCTCAATTCTGCGCAAATTATGACTGGTTTAAATGAATCCTCAGACCAATGCTATGGCATATGTGGTCTGATGTTTCTTCAGTTCCCCACTCACATCTTTAGTTCTTAGCTGCAATTAGTTCCAATTTAGTTCCAGTTTAGTGTTTGAGCTGCAAAAATGAAAGAAAAACCTAGAACCGTGGTTTCATATTATCCTGTCATATACAGACTCTAATTAAAAGTGTACAGATATAATATAAAGAAACATTAATTTGGAGAGAAGTAGCAGAAATCATTGGTGAGTCTGGTGAATGTACATAGCTAGTATAGTTAGCTTGCTTTTCTAACATGCCAGTGAAACTATTTGCATGTAACATGTAAATCAAACAACCAATTTACACACTGATTAGCACATTATTTCATTTGTGTTTAATTAGTTAACTATAGAAGCTACTACTAAAATCAAAAAAGTAAAATACTGTGCATGCCCACAAGCAAAAAAGTAGCACAGCAACTACAAATTGTCACTTGCTAGTGTGGATGTGTGAATGTCAAAAATTACATTTTTAACAGTACAGTATACAGTGCTTGTGTATCTATCCACCAAAACTGGATGAAAATGTGTAGTTGTGATTCAAAGCTAACACATGCAGCAGGAGGTCCTGGTTGAGGGGTACAACCCGAAGCTTTTTTGCAGTTAAGCTCATCCCAAATGAATGTTTCCTCAGGGCACATGGTTACTGATAGGTCAAACACAAACTTTATTATGTATCCCTGTAGTCTGCCTGAGATGTTTTCTACTTGGCTTGGTCTCTGTCAAAGCAGAGTCTATTGTTTTCCAAGCACATGTTCCTGTAGGATCAGGACTGGCCCTGAAGTATGAGACCTCATGACCTGGCCCCCATTGTCCTCTCATCAAGTCTACACACCGACTGTGAACAGAGAGAGAGAGAGAGAGAGAGAGAGAGAGAGAGAGAGAGAGAGAGAGAGAGAGAGAGAGAGAGAGAGAGACTTTGCATGTGTTGAGATAGTTACAAAAGTGTTGAATGTCTGCAGCAGTTTCTTCTTTTTATTACTGGATGTAGTGTTAAAATTTTAACAGTATATAGTATATTCGCACTAAAATATGTGAATCAAATCTCTAGCAGTTTTTCCCCATAGCCTAAAGCTATATGCATGTGACCGTGGATTTAGATTTACCACCTGGGAACACATTTAAAGGCTTCTTTAGATTTACATTTATTCAGTAATTGATCTGATAAGTAATTTCACTATAGTGTTTCTAACAAGTTTTACATCTGACAATACGGCAGTGGGGAAAATTATGAGCTCCTGCACCGCACAATACTTTCAATTCCCGGGAAATTAAACTCCCAACATTTTAGATGAACACACTGGATGGTGTGAAATCTACCAAGCAAACCCAAGAGCGGAGTTCTCTCCCGCACTTCTCACAGAACATTGCGTAGTGTGTGTGCGCGTGCCTAGCCTCTTCACTTGTACCTAACATCGCTACTTACTGACACCTCTAGGACAACTTAAGCAATAACAGCTTTTCTAACTTAGGCAATAATCAGACCATTTACCACTTGGTTACATGCATATTAAAAGGGAAATATTACATTCACACATACAGTATGTTCACATACATACACATACATTTAATGAGTAAATAAACATAAACTACTGCAGCTCCTTCTCTTAATGTCTTTATGTGGCATCATGCTAAAAGTGGAATGTTGTTGGATTGATCTAAGCTAGTTAACAATGCAGCCAGTTAATATGTTGGCTAGCTAGACCTAGCTGGAACTTTCCATCATCTCAATTGTAAACATTTAAATGCAGACACACTAAATAACTGGTTTGTTGATGCAAGCCCAAATGTTATTCATCAATATTTATGCTGGGAAAATTACTCATATTCAGATTTGGGTTATACACATTCTTAAGTTGATTTTCTGGCTGCCCTCTTCCAGATGATGAAACATCAATACCACCACTTTTAAACATGAGAACTTGCTTTAAATGAAAAACTTTGAATGAAAATGCAAACAGCATTTGCCCAGCCCCCCAACCCCTACCCCCACTTTGCTGTCAAATGTAATACAATGTAACAAATGTTATAATTTATAGGGTCATGAAACACTGAACTACATTTTCTGAGATTTTAAGGAGATTTGAGGTGTTAAAATCTTAATAAACTTAATTGTAGGATAAACCTGGTTAATTCTGAGATTTAATCAGCTATTTTCATCTTCCAGGTTTAAAATCTACATTGTGTCGATGTCACAGTTAGTGGAGTGGCAATGTATTATAGTACTTCAATGAGGTGTCAGTGTTTCACAATTATTCATGAGACTGCGTGTTCTTATATTATGAGAAGACACTGTCTCCTAATTGTTCATGATATCACGTGGTGCTTTCCTATGACAGACGTGTCAAAGATATGTAGTAGATGAGAGAAACTTTTCAGTGTTCCAGTGGTGTAAGAATTTGAGTGTGTTGCATGGCTTTCCCCGCAATGCTGCCAGGGCTGCGAGCAGTTGGTTGGCCATCAACTACTGATGCATCGAGAGCTATGAGAATTGGAGAAATGTGGACTTCGGACTTGCTCATGAAAGAAGTTTGCGTCTAGACAATGATGCAGTACCAAGTCCTGAGGACTTTTCCATCTTTTCTAATTTTTAACCATAACAGTTTTAGTCATCATAATTTTAGTTATTTCGATAATGCCTCACCACTTAAAGCTCAATGGCCCGCTGGCAAATTGTTAAGTGCAAAACTATGCTATGTACACAGCTTCTGTATGTACATAGGTACTCATGCAATATATCTTTGGAAAGCTAGCTACCATTCTGACACTTCTCCCATCCACGCTGCACCCGGGGGTTTAGGAGGAGAGAAGTCCTCCAGCTCATCAGAGCCCTGCATACTAATGCCACTGCAAACTTCTATGTCATTATCTATCTTTATTGTGAGTGTTCTGAAGGTACATAGATCTACGTACAGAACCATTTTTTTGTGCATGATTACAAACCTGTTTTCAATTATATGCATGTGTACTGTGTATATAAACATACATATATAAACATATTACATTTATATGTGTACAATGATTAAAAAATTAGGATTAATCTAATATATGTAACAGAGCATTCAGTTACTTTTAAAGGGAAAAAAAACAGATGGTAATCAATGTATTTCATTGGACTTTAACTTTGCCAGTTATAAAAAACATTTTTGTGAGAGTGGCATAGGCCACTGACAGATGACAGTTGCTCACCCCGCTCTTCCTCCCCTGTCTTGCCTTGCCACACCCACTCCCCTCCCTTCTTCTCACAGCCATCCATGCCCATTTAAGTTGAATTTTTTGTAAAGATTGTGAGGTAGACTTAAGCTGAACGAGGGGGGTTTCATGACCTTTTAAAAATGAAATGCATTACTCAGACACACCTCTTTTAATTTAGGCAAACTCCACCCCATGTGCACAATTCTTGTGCAGCTGTCTGAATTGCACTGTCTGAATAGTCCATAGTTATGCTTGTGTTCTGAGTACATATGCGCAATATTGGTATACTGAATTGTATACTGGAAATATCTATCTCCTCACATTACTGAACCCTGAATATCGGCCAATGTTCAGATAGGCAGCTCAAATCCAATTTTTTGGTTATATCTGATTTGTGTGGGAGTGGCACCCTGTCCAGGGTGTACCCTGCCTTGTGCCCAATGCTCCCAGGGATAGGTTCCAGGTTTCCCCATGATCCTGAAGGCAGGATAAACGGTATAGAAGATGGATGGATGGATGATTTGAGTGGGAAATATTTTCTGCATTCTAAACAGCAAAGATTGGATTCAAGTCACATTTGCATGACTATGGACAGTATGCAAACAATAATTGGCGAGAATCCTGATGCAGTATTGCTGCAGTGCCTGTGGTGAAAGCACCAGCAAAAAATGGCACCTGCCACCTTCTCTAGTGTTGTGTAGTGCCTTTGTTCTGCACTGAATACATGATTGGACAAGGTGCGGCACCACAATATCCTTCATTAACCAATCTGTGATTTACATATACAATCTGTACTTAGGACAAATTTAGCTATAAAACACGCAAAATACTGACATGCCAGATAAAATATCAAGCTGTTGCTGCAGTAATTTTTACTAAGGGTTTGCCAGATTACATATTGTATTATCTCTCCTTGGGAAATTCAGCATCCAGTGCTACATCCCAATTCACCTACTTATACTATGCACTAAAATTATGTACTCTTGAAGAAAAAGTACATGATTTTGAGAGTGTAGCAAAAGAGTATGCGAGTACTGGGACACGTCATGTAACAGAAGCGAATGTTGTTGCCTAGTTAGACACACTGTCACCGTAAACAAACTCCTCACTGCATTTCAGCTCTGCTTAATTTATTATTCCTTATATAATTTAAACTATATAATTTAATTCAGCATTCCTTGATTCCATGTTTGCAGGTTGAATTCGGTGAAGCAAACCATCACAAAGCTCCTCCTACCTCGGGCAAGGAGTTGTGCGCAATATTAGCTGAGAAAGTGTCCACAGGTCCACACTTCAAAAATTTACTGAAATATCTATAGTAAAACTATATATCTATATATCTAGCAGATCTACTAGATCTATTGTAGGTAGTCCACCCGGGGAGCTTTGGGATACTCATTTCAACATACTATGATTTGGGACAAACGAAATCTAATCTCGGATACTATTTAGGATGGACAGTAGGCGAACTGGGATGCAGCACAGGTTTACCCACTTGTGATCAGAAGGATTTCCATTCATCACTTTGTTACAGCAGTTTTCAAAGAGAAAGATAAATCACTTTTATTTCTCTACAACAGCAGTATATGGAGATACTAGCAGTTTAGTATTGGAGTCTATCATGTTTGTGTCCCTGAGCAGTAAAGATAGGACTGGAGTACATTGAGGTACTGCAGATTTTTTTAGCTGATATATTTCCTCAGGAGTATGGTACACTTTATGCAAATTGCTTCAGCAATTAACTATTGTTTATAGCTAACATCTTATTCCCATATATTTCCATGTTATTTGTAAAAATAAAATTAACTACATCAAAAACAATAGTGGCCCTTTAAAGAAACGAGGGCTTAATTAAGAGCGTAATAAAAGCACAGGTATCAATCAAGCATGCGCTTAGCTCACATGGCTATTGATCTCACTTTGACTCATTATGTGCTTTTCACTATCCCATCTCCCTTCCTTCTATTATAATCACATCATTCAGATAACTTAGATAATTCCACAAGTGGTATATGAAAGTGAGAGGTAATTTAGGATTGGTGATGAGAAGGACAAAGATAGCATGAGGGAGGGAGGAGTTCTGAAGAAAGTAAAGAAGAGAAGAGACAAGAGAGATGGATTTAATTTCATCTTTTGCTCTGGAGGAGCTTTCAGTGCAATATGACTAGGTGTCAAGTCTCTTTGTACCTTCCAGGGTAGAAAAATAGAACATTTCATAGGAGCAAAAGTTAAAACTCCCTCTGACCCCATCACCGGCTTAATGCCAGCCTGGGCCTTTAACTGATCCTGCTCTCAATCTGACTCTGACAAACACCTGACTCTGAAGTGTCAGATTTTGATGAACCAATGCCAAAAAATTTTGTACCCTAGGAACAAGAAATTGACTTCGATGCTATAACCTTGCAATGTGACTTTCTGGTTATTAACAGACAGTAATTTTCAATATAGTAGATTGTTATGTTATTTTAAATGTCATATATGTTACCAAATAGGAATACATTATTCGAACTAAACACATAATATGTTCTAAATGGATACAAATACAGGTGTTCTGTTTTTGACATTAAAGCTCTCAGGGCATCTGGTTGAGACTAATTGATTCTTGCAGACAAAAAGTAAACAAAACAACAAAAAGTCTCAGGAGTGGCCAGTAAGATATGAACCTCAAATATGTTCACCAACTGCCTACTCAGTGTCGTGGTGGTTTACATTAGACTACTAGTTTGTGTATATTTTGTTTATATTCAGATTCTGTATATAGATAGTGGCATTGTGTTACACTCTTAGTAAAACAAAAAGAAAATATCAGTCTAAAAATAAATCTGCTAATCATTAGTCTGCTAATTTCCCATTAGATAGAGAAGAAAATCACAAGATATAAAATCACAATCACAAGATATAAAATCACAAGATATAAAAAAAAAAATCAAATGTGGATCTGGGTATGAATTTTACAAACTTCCTCCAGCATTATTAGCTGCATTTATAGAAAAAGGAGTAACACTTTACAGTACTGTTCAGCAACTTATAGGCACTAGGCAAGTAAAATTTGTAGTACTACATGAATACCTAAGTCACTATTATTAACTACTATTGAATAGTGGGTAATTACTCAGTGAGTAATAATAAAGTAATGGCTTGGTAGTTCATAATGAACTAGGCAATAATTACTTACTTAATAAAAATTAAGTGGCTGCTCTTAACAATACACATGAATCTTTACAAAGGAATAGACACAAAAAGACATTTAGCTCTCGGGTTATTAAGCACACCTAGCTGGTATCTACACTCACTGGCCATTTAATCAGCCCATCTCTTTCTCATCTATTACTGGAACTAGACCACCACAGGGCCACTGCTGACCAGATATTATATTGGTGGTAGACCATTCTCAGAACAGCAGTGGCACCAACATGTAAAGGCAAGTTTGTGTGTTTTGCGATGGAAGAATTTTTTGGGATTCATTCTAACCCCCTGATGAAGCTCCTGTTCTAAGAAACCAGAGGTTGTTGTGACAGCAAGAATGAGACCTAATACTGTACATACTGTATCACTGTAATCTATCTGTTGCTAGATACATTTTGTATGAAACAGTTCAGTTTGCATTGCAACACTTGGCTATTAGTATTCAATTAGTTTGTATCATCAGAGTTATTATCAAGCTAACTAACATTTGGGAGATTAGGAATAAATCTGTTGTTAGTTAGCTTTATGTTTTCCAATGTTTAGTGGTTCCTTTGTCAAAGGGCCACTCATTTCAGTGTGTGATTTTAATCAGATGGCCTTTACTTTCATACTTTAAGTACATTTTGTGGATTTATATTTGACTATTGTAACTAGAGTGAAGAATTTGAAGCTGTACTTGAAATTTTGCCAGAGTATTTATTGGGATAAGTAACTGCACATTTACTGACAATCATAATATACAGTACACCCACATTGGGATACAAAGGTCCACTAGTGACCACTAGTGATAATGCTTCTATTTTACATTATTTTTCTAATTTAATACAACAAATTTTATTGCAAGTTATATTACTGACAACAACATGAGTGAAAAATAGAATTTTTGAAGTGTTTATATGAATTTCAGAGTTTCTTAGTATTTAGTGTGACACCTTTTTGCTTTAATGTCAGGGTGCACTTGCGCAGGCATGGACTCCACAAGTTTATGCAAAACCTTACAATCCATTTTAGATCAAATCCAAATCTGGGGTGTCGGATTAGTCTCGTAATACTGCAGTATCTCGAACATTAAATATTCAGGATATTGAACATTTCATTGTCTTTGTTTTAAATATTCTTAAACCTTTTTCATTTCCTTTTTTTTTTTTTTTAAATCCTAGATTCTCTCCACATGAGCATATGAATTTAGACTACATCCTACTACTCCAGCTCTATTTCACTTTACCTCTTCTATGTCCCCAAGGGAGAATGATAGAGAGAGAAAGAACTGATGAAGTTCAGACATGGCGTTTACTAATAAAGTCAGCGGCTACATCATCCCACAGAGCTGTTTGACCTTTTCAGTATTCTCCCCCAGATTACATCCATCTCATCCTCTGTGTCACACACACACACACACACAAAATATCACAGAAAGTACGGAACATAGGTATATAAACTAGATCTCGCTTGGCTGTAGGTAGATTAGTAGGAAACCTACAGTATATGATACACATTGAGTGCTTTGAGTCAGAGATCCAGCAGCATTTTAATGAAGTCACTCTGCTTTTCATGCTCATTCATGTCTGATGAAAGAACAAAGAACAACTGCACTGTTCTGACAGACAGTTGTCACTTGATAATCAAAACAATGCTTCTGTTCTTTTATTATTACCCATTTCGATCTTGTTTTGAAATATCAATGCTTTTCTTTCACTTTTTGGTTTTCTGCCATAATTGCTGCAGAAAATCTTAAAGGAAAACTCCACCCTGAAACGCACAGAATATGTTTCTTTGTAAATATTTACAGTCCCTTCCAAAAGTATCAGAATGGCAAGACCAATTACTTTGTTTTTGCTATACACTGATGACATTTGGATTTGTGATCAAAAGATGAATATACAATGATAGATCAGAATTTCACCTTTCATTTCCTGATATTTATATCTAGATGTGTTAAATAACTTAGACCGTGGTACCTTTTATATCAGACCATCCAACTGTTAGGTGAGCAAATGTCTAGGAACAGATAGTCTGAAAGTATATTAAAGTAAATAACACTTAGTATTTGGTTGCATATCCCTTGCTTTCTATAATCACATCAAGCCGGTGACCCACTGACAGCACCAAACTGTTGCCTTTTTCTTATGTGATGCTTTTCCAGGCTTGTACAGCAGCTGTTTTAAGTTGTTTGTTTTGGGAGGGTTTGTCCCTTCAGCCTCCTCTTCAGGAGGTGAAATGCTGTTCAATTGGATTAAGGTTTGATGATTGACTTGGCCAGACTAAAATAGTCCACTTTTCCCCTTGATGAAGTTAGTTGTTGAGTTGTGTTTGTGGTCATTATTTTGCTGCATGTTGAAGTTCCTACCAATTAGATTGGATGCATTTCTCTGTAAACTGGCAGACAGAATGTTACTGTACACCTCTGAATTCATTCTGCTGCTGCCATCATGAGTTACATAATCAATAAAGATTAGTGAATCCGTTCCAGAAGCAGTTAAACAAGCCCAAGCCATAACACTACCTCCACCATGTTTCACAGATGTCTTGTGCTTTGTATTAAGAGCAATTCCTTTCTTCTCCACACTGTGGCCTTTCCATCACTTTGTTTTTGTTTGAACATTATTGAAAAATATTGAAAACGTTTTATAAATATAAGTTGAAGCTTTGGAAGCCTATCTGTTTGAGCAGAGTATGGTACAGATGTAGAGGTGAGAGAGCTACAGTAAAAGCCAAAAGTTTTGCTGCATTGCTTCTAAGGGTTAAATCCCACCAATGCTACTAACAGTGGGTAGACAAACTGCATTGTGGGTCATGTAGGAAACCATTAACCAAAGTGAAAATAGACCAATGTGTCAATAAAATATGTTTAAACTAAAAACTTTAACTCAGAATTCCATTACAAAATAAATTTGCCACTGAAAATCACACATTTAATTATAAAGATTGATTTTCAAGTCAGTCTAGGAGGATTTCCACTTTGTCCTCAGTGCAATGCATCTTGGTTGAGCAGGCCCGAATACCTTGATTTCTTGAATCAAATTAGTTAGAGTGAATCTGCAGGACAGTTGTTCTCAAGGTTATATTTAAATCCATCTGCTGTGGATCTATAATGGTTTCTATAGATTTTTAAAAGGTAGCATGGCTTCAATTGTACTAGCCATGAAGTTCTCCTGTATTACACATTTTTCCTCCACCCCATGCCAGGTCATTAGCTCTCTATATGCTGGAACTCAGGCTTTTCCATGATACATAAACACATAGTCTAAAGTGGCTCATAGTTGTGAAGGAACACTAAACCGTGTGTGTGTGTGTGTGTGTGTGTGTGTGTGTGTGTGTGTGTGTGTGTGTGTGTGTGTGTGTGTGTGTGTGTGTGTGTGTGTATAATCATTCTTTTCAGCTCTCCTCCAACAGAGACTTAATGAGCATCTTCTTAATTAGAAAATGACTGCAGTAATTAGAGAAATATCCAGTAGTCTGAGATTAATAGTAGGGCTGTGAGGGGACACGATTTGGGATTTCTGCCAGGGAATTTCACATAAGCCACTTAACAGTGAAAACAAGTAAAACACACATACATGCGTGAAGCTGCATAGAATTGGAACACATTAGATGAAGTTTCTGTGCTATAATAAGGACAGGTTTATGACTAGCTTTGTGTATTTCTTATCCCTATTTATATCCATGTGAATAATTCTTAGTGAAACACTGTCTAAGCAATCTCTCTACTCTACTCTAGTCTAATCTATTCTACTCTATGTGTGCAATGGTCAGAGAAATATATAATATTCTACAGTTGAGTAAAAGTAGTAGAGCTATTACTTGAATAAATGCAATAAATATGAGACACCACTTAATTTTAGAGTACAGTAACTAGCCACTATGTAGTAGATATAAAATGCACAGTTATTAAGTTCTAAGTCTGGTAAATACCATTGCAATTTGGAGATGCACATATGTAGTAACTAAAGTAAAATATACAGTATATCTGTACATTGGTATAGATGGTAGTACTTCATGTCATGGGGTTATCAATATCTATTTACTTTAAGCTGAATGTTGAATAATTACATGATGTTATAGGAATTATATACATATTTATTATTTGTACTTACCTACTCATTTTCATTTAGCTGTGCACATATATAATTAATATTGTGGAATGCTTGATTCTGTTTGGTTGGAAAGTGTTGATACTTTTTCTATAACAGCAGTTCTGACAGTAATGCTGGCTGCAAGGTTCATGTTAAAGCGCTTGTTTGAATTCTTTATTGTTTTGATTGTAACAGCTTACACAGAGCAATTCAAAGAAACACATAAAAAGTGTAATCAATGATATGGTGACATTATATACACTATCTCACAAAAGTGAGTACACCCCTCACATTTTTGTAAATAGTTGATTATATCTTTTCATGTGACAACACTGAAGAAATGACACTTTGCTACAATGTAAAGTAGTGAGTGTACAGCTTGTATAACAGTGTAAATTTGCTGTCCCCTCAAAATAACTCAACACACAGCCATTAATGTCTAAACCGCTGGCAACAAAAGTGAGTACACCCCTAAGTGAAAATGTCCAAATTGGGCCCAATTAGCCATTTTCCCTCCCCGGTGTCATGTGACTTTTTAGTGTTACAAGGTCTCAGGTGTGAATGGGGAGCAGGTGTGTTAAATTTGGTGTCATCACTCTCACACTCCCTCATACTAGTCACTGCTATAAAGCAAAGTTGCCTTCACAAATAATGAAATTAAACATTTATTCATAAATGAAAAATATCCTATTAAAAACAGTAAACAACAACAAACTAAACAAATTCAAGTTTAAGTGTAACAATGCTTTGCTGTTTAAAAAGGCATCACTCATCTCAGACTGAAACTTTGTGCAGTTTTCTAAGGAAATTAGCTGCTAAGTTTTTCTGAGCATTTTGGAGAATCTGCCACAGTTTTTCTGGGGACTCTGACAGTCAAATCTGTGTCTGTATTTGCAGATAAAACCAGACATACTTCATTGTGATTTTTTTCTGAAAAGTGGTGTATTATTCAATTTGTTGCTTTCTTTACCGCCATGCAAACAATTCCCAAATCATTTAATTTTTGTTGGAAGAGTAATGTATGGAATTATTTTTTTATTGACACAATAATACAAAAGTCATAAAATAAACATTTAAGACATCATTTGTGTTAAAAGAAATAATAATAAATAGGGAGCCTAAGACTTTTGAACAGTACTACATATCCATTCCTATTAGCCAAGAGCAAGAATCAGGCTAGAGTGTGAATAAGTTCAACTGGGCAGTCCAGGTATCCAGGCAATTTCAAATGTCCAGTTTTGGTCAACCTGTGCCCATTATAACCTCGAATTCCTGTTCCTGGCTGACAGGGATGGAATCTGATGTGGTCTTCTGCTGTTGTAGCCCAGCCATCTCAATTGGATTGCTATTCTGCTAATACAGTTGTAATGAGTGGTTATTTGAGTTACTGTCGGCTTACTGTCAGCTTGAAACGATTTGCCATTCTCCTTTTATCGCTCTTATTAACAAGGCAACTCTGCCAATAGACGTTCCACTCACTAGATGTTTTATGTTTATTCTGTGTAAACACATTCTGTAAGACAGTTGGATAAGAAAATCTTTGCAGATCTGTTGTTTCTGAAATACTCAAATCAGTCCATCTGGTACCAACAACCATGCCCCGGTCAAGGTCACTGAGATTACATTTTTTCCCCATTTTATATTTTATGTGAAAATTAACTGAAGCTCTTGAACTGCATTTGCGTAATTGTGTGCATTGTGCTGCTGCCACATGATTGGCTGATTGGATAATTGCATAAATGAGTAAAGGTACAAGTCTGTTACCCTTGTTGTTTTTCCCTGGAGTTTGGATGTTTCTTTTTTATTTTCATTTTGGTTTTACATTTGTATCATGGATGTCTTATGTACATGTCTGATCTACCCAGTCTTGCCTAGATTAAATGAATCTTGCTCGCACCTACACCTATCCTGGTCAATTTCAACAGCTCTCTTGAACCTGTGTCAGGGTTACAGTGTGCACAAAATCATAATTAAATATTTTCATTGAAGGCAAAACCATGCATATTTGCTTTTAGGTTTAAATATGTTAAAACTGAAACATGGACACCATTGGTACTGTGATGGTGTTGCATAGTATGGCTAATTGTGTTGGTTGAACCAAATTTGTCATAAGGGAGTAATGTTTTGCTTTACCATCAAGCCTTATGCCTAGTTTTATGCCATGCGACAGTGGCCCTAATATCTATATTTTATATATAGCAAAAACATAGACTGTAGTGATCAGGATGGAGCGTAGGCTCTGATATGTGACTCAGTGTAGGTAGGTGGAATTCAACTCAGGCTATGCTGTCAAGCTAGGAGGCCGGGTAGCAAAAAGTTAATGTTATGCAGTAGAATAGTGTAGTGAATAACCACAAATTCTTCGTTCTACAAAACAGTCCCATCTCTGAAAGTACAATTTATACAGATTAAGAGTTGAATAGTCTGCAGTTAATACTGAACTCCCACGCAGTGGTATTTGGAACTCAGCTGCAACTACAGGACTTTTACTTTACCTGGGCAAGTACAGAGTTTACCAAAACAGAGGTGTGGTTCAGTTACACATTATTCTGATCTTGAAATTAAGTCTCAATACAGGAAAAAGTGTCAAAATGTTGTCCATGGTAATTGGCAATATGCAAGAGACATGGAAGAGGTTGAAAACCATTGGAGTACTCTTTTATACAGTATGTATCTTCAGGGGAGAATAGAATAGAATAGAATAGAATAGAATAGAATAGAATAGAATAGAATAGAATAGAATGAGACTCTGAAGAACAAGGTTGGAGGTTTTTCCCCCTGCCATTATTCACCAGAGGGCACTTGGCATAATGCACCATATTTAAAGTCTCATATTTTTTTAAGCCGCTTCAGAGGTTGAGGTTAAAATAAGAGAAATGAGAGAGGTCAAACCTCCCCTTTGATATCAGGCTCTCTGCTCATCAGGATCACGCTTGCTCAAAGGAAGTGAAATCCTGTAGAGAACCAGAGAGGATGATGAAAGAGAATATTCATCAACTCCCAGCTCTCTGGAATATTACAGTGAAATTGAGAGACCATGCTGAACTCCACAGTATTAAGTACCACCTCAGTGCTATGCTGTAAGAATTCAGTTGACAGCGCATTGCTTTTTAATTAAATCTGATAATGTGATCAACACTTTGAATTATTGATTTGGAAGCTGGTTGCTGAAGCAGTGGCAGTCTTTGATGGTTCTGACTAAAGAAAAGTGGGAAACAGATTACAGTCTGTTTTGTAAATACAGCAGTAAGGTAACTCATCTAATAACTGTTTACATGGTGGTGTTTTATGCTGTTTGGGTTGTGTAGATATTCAAATAACTGCATAAGCATCATCATGATGAACAAATAATTAATTTCATTTTTTTTGCACATATTGCATGACTGTTTTATTAGAAATGCATTACTGCACTGCATGATTGTGTGACTGTTTGGACTTAGTTTACATCACTAAACAATTTTCTCTGCTCATTAACTCAAACTATATTACAATGTTTAATTAAGCTAATTAAATCTCAGTGGCTGCTCTAGAGAGTGTAGTGGGAGTAGTGTGAAGCATGCTAAAGTGTGTGACGGAGAAAGAAACGAAGGAAGGAGAGGGATGCATATAAATCCCATAATTAATTAGATGTCTTAACCTAAAATTATATACTATAATAGCACAAAAGGGTGGCACAAGAACGTGGGATGCTTCTTTTATTTTATATATACATATATACGTGGCTGCATGTGTGTGTGCGTGCACACACACACACACACACACACACACACACACACACACACACACGTTTGTCTTACTATCATTGAGTATATTTACATGCACATCAATATTCTAATATTGATAGAAATTTGGCAATATTCTAATTAGTATTGAGTCGTGTAAATGCTGCAATCTGATTGCCCGATTCAGATTAAGACATTGCTCAAATTCTGATTCCCACCCCCAGACTATGCATGTTTTAATTGGAAATTTGTTGCATGTAAACACTTTATTTTAAAAATCCACTGAAAGGAGATATATGCACATACTCAGTCTGCAAGGAATTGTGGGTGCTAACAGATGCTTAACTGTAGGATAGGTATTTAGGAATGGCAACTCACTGTACTGTACTTACAACAACCATGTATACAAGAATATTCCGATGCCTGTACACATATAGACATCGTATTTGAAATATGGCTGTAACTCGAATCTAAATCTTAAACAGAATTTGATGTGCATGTAAACATAGTCATTGACTATGTGTGACGACATACAACCATTGTCCACATCAGTCATCTACTTAAATATGATACATTTTATGACTTTACATTGCTTGCCATTTAAAATGTTCAATCAAGACCAAATATGAAGAGGTGTAAAGTTTGAGATATATATTTGGCGGTCTGAAAAAAACAAACATCAGATGTCGCTGTGGCTGAATTCTGGGGGAAAAAAATGTCAAAAATAATGAAAATTTATGTTCTGACTAAAAGTTTTCCAAGAAAATACTTTGATATCTCTACTTAAAGAAAAATAATATATTACATCAACATATATCAATATATTTTGGAAAAGCTTTTTGTCATGGTTGCACCAATGGGTGCATAACTACACTACCTACAGCACGTCACATGTCTCACAAATCACTCTCACCTATGTCTCATTATGCCTTGTTAGCACCACTATTTAAGTCATAGTCTTTCAATGACTATGTTTACATGCACATCAAATTCTGTTTAAGGTTTAATCAGGTAGCAGCCATATTCTGAATATGATGTTTATATGTGTACAGGCATCTGAATATTCCTGTATACATTATTTTTAAGTATATTATTATTGTAAGTATGCCTGAGTTGCCGTTCCAAAATACCTAGCCTACAGCTAAGCATCTGTTAGCACCCATAATTCCTTGCAGACTGAGCATGTGTGTATATCTCCTTTTAGTGGAATTTCTGAATAAGGTGTTTACATGTAACAAAATTCTGATTAAAACCATATCAGATATCAGAATTTGGGGAAACAGAATATTGTCTTAATCTGAATTGGGCAATCAGATTGCAGCGTTTACATGACTCAATAATAATTAGAATATTGCCAAATTCGGATTAATATTGGATTATTGATGTGCATGTAAACATAGTCAATGCATTCTTCAATTGTAGCCAAGTTATATTATGCATACATACACCTGAACCTAACCCTAATCTTCACCTCACGCTTTAAAAAATAAAAATCAAATTAAAAGCTGCAATTTTGTACAAAGCAGCTTTCCTTATGATGACCAGCTAAAGGTCCCCAGTAGGTAAAAAATGATCAGATTCAGTCCTGTTTTTGTGGGGACATTTGGACATACCGTGATCTCAAATATATATATATATATATATAAAGAACACCTTTGACAAAAGAAGAACGTATTGAAATTATCCTCATGGCTGGATCAGGAAGCTGTCACAAGGTTGTGATGGACTTTAACAGGAAACATGGTGAGCACATCACACATATGACACTGTTACCAAACTTATTACCAACTTCAAAAAGACTGCAAGTGAGAAGTGGACATCCACCAACATCCACTGACGAAGACATAACCGAAAGTGGTGCTGGCAAACATGGTATGTATGGAGACTTTTGGGACACCTGTAGTAGCGCTCCTGTATTAGGTGGAGCAATAATGATGTAATGATGCTCTCAATAATGGCCTTATTTGACCCACATCACAACAATACAAAGACACACACTTCTGGGAATAATAAGAGAAAAAAGAAAGAGGGGGTAGACAGAAACTTCCCTCAGGATGCAGTAACAGAAGAAAGAGTTCATTATTCCCTCACCAGAGTGTACCGTACAGCATGCTCCACCATGCACACAAAGTGATTAGGAAGCACAATCTCAAAACAACCAGCTCAGCAAGCAAGTCTAGTGAATAAGAAAAGGAGGCCACCTTCCCTTCTTTTCTACCTCTCTGAAGACTCTGACAAAGTGGGCTTGGCAAGAATAGCGTGTGTGTGTGTGTGTGTGTGTGTGTGTGTGTGTGTGTGTGTGTGTGTGTGTGTGTGTGTGTGTGCGCGTGTGTGTAATTAAATTACAAGAACTGGGAGACATTTTGAAGTCTACGACTTACAACTGTCAGATTTTCTCACCGGGATGACACATCATGCAGTGCATCCAGTTGGGAAGAAATTAAGGACACAGCTGAAAGTAACTACATCCTCAAGATCATTGAAAGGGAGCAAAAAAATTAATCCAGCTCTTTCTATTAGACATCAAGCTGCTTTTGATTGGACCCATGAAAATAATAAACTCCACTTGCAACAATGAAACAATCACTCTTAAAATCATTATAATCACACACATTATATAGATGATAACATGTGATATTGTCATGTTCCCGAGAAACCAGAAAGCACAAAGTTGTTTGTCCTGATGACTTTCCCATGATGGAAGTTAAAAAAAGTGCTTACAGAAGGTTTCTCCAAATCAATGGCAATCTGTTTTTCCTGGTTAAATAACAACACATTTTAAATCGCTTTATTACTAACTCTCTGAGCTATGCTACTAAAAATGATCAACACCTTCTGACCAATCAGATTAGAGAACACCACTGTGGTATAAGGATAAACTAATTAACTTCATGCTATGTCAACATTTATAGCTTATACATAACAAGAGATGACATGACATGAAATAAATTATTATTGAGAAATATAATCAGACTGTAGAAGTGCTGTTTTGTCATCTGGAACGATTCAGTGTAACAAGGTAGAGGAGAGAGCTCTGTTACACTCCTCGAGCTTTTAACCTCCCTCATCTTCACCGAAGGCCCCAGGGAAGACACACATCAACAGATGATGATCTGGGTCATAGCACAAATATAACAGGACATTGTCATACCTGACACATTACAACACAGCTCTCTATTAAGTCCCGCATCGCCACAGCATACTAACCTTATTATTATCCATATTATTATCATAGGCCTTCATACATTATATATACATTTCCATTCTCAGCCTCAAGCAAAGAAAGTACCCAAATGCAGTATTGCAACATAGACTCAGAAAAAAACTTTGGCATACAACTTATTTGCACCACTTTCCATACATTCAATAGCAATGTTCTCACACAAGCATACGTTGCATAGTAGCATATTAAACTTTCATTCAAATGCTCTGTGTGAGTCATTCTGCAGCAAAGTATATCAACCAAACTAACATTTACCACTATGCAATTTGAATAAGATTGATATGTAATAAATACTTTGATATACATTGCAGAGAAGCAGACAATTTAGGCTTATTTATGTACAGTATATAGCTTGGAAAGTCATATGTTGTCAAAAGCACAACATTTACACATGTAGTGGGCAATGCCTAATATGTTAAAAAAGAGGTCAAATTTTTTATTACATATCAACGTATTATATATTGATATATCATATTCAAATAGCATAGAGGTAGAGGTTCGCTTTGTTAAAATATGCTGGTGCAGAATGTCTCATTGTCATGTAATGGAGGCTGAGACAGAAGCAAATGCAGGTATTGCAGTTTTAATGAGATATCAAAGTCCAAAGGGCAAGGCAAAACTCAAAAAAACGAGGACAGGCAAAGGCCAAATGATCAGGCAAGCAGACTAGAGCAGGGAAGGTAGATAATCATAGTCAAGGACAAAGCATAATCAAAACCAATAATATCAACACAGTAGAAAGGCTTGGTAATGACAGAGACTAGGGCAACTAAGCATTTACTTTGCAAATGTGTAATGTGTGAGCAGTCTCTTTAAAGTGTGGTGTGAGTGTGATTGGGAACAAGTGTGTCTAATTAATATTCTGAAGAAGGTGAACGTGTCTGTGTGTGTGTTTGGGATTTGTCGATGTCGGCCATGTTTGTAGTCTGCAGTGCATTCTGGGAAATGGAGTCGCCGGTTTGCTGCAATATGACAGTCATATAGAGCATTCACGTGAAAGCAATGTATACTTATGCCAGAACACTGCTATTAAACATATAGAAGGTGCTGCAAACCAACTTTTTTTTCGTGTGAGAATGGGTTACAGTTTTGTAAGGAATGTATTTCTGAAGTGCCTTGATCAAAAACAAGTTTTATAATGCAGGATAAAATTGAGAGGGAACAATACATGAATTAATTAAATAATAAAGAATAACTGTGTACAATACCTCTCTCTGTCTCTCTCTCTCTCTCTCTCCCAGAAAGTACTTGAAAAAAAAGAACAAAATGTCAGAGAAGATCTCCTATTTTGTCATGACTCGAAGGTCAAACTTTCTTTTTCATAGTTGTTCCTGTTACTTGTTCTCATCACAAAATGACCCAATTTGTAGTCCCAAGACCTCTCCCAACAATCCCCTTCAATTGAGAAAACTGTCCAACCTATACTGTAGCTGTTATGCACACTTTTTCTGAGTACCAGAGTTATAATCAGAAATTCCAAAGGTTTTTCCATATACTCCATACATAGTAAATTATAGCAGGCAGCTGTGCATCGAATTATTTATATATTTATTTATTTATTTATTTACCTAGACCACAAAATTAAAACAACATATACCAGAAATAGACTAAATGTTCTGTACTCATGATTACTGATTAATAATTCAAAGAATATACTAAGTTTAATCTCATTGGGCTGTATTCAGATTTGCGTGTATTGTGTAATTGTACACATTGGTATTCAGAGCTCAGATATAACTACAGATTTAATCATTATTCAGTTTAGATATGCAAGAGTTGTGCATGTGGGGTGGTGTTTATCTAAAACAGTGTCTCAGTTATGTGTGACTCTGACCTTGGATTTAAGCCCACGTTGCTTAAGAAAAATGGGCTTATGTCCAAGGTCATAGTTGCAAATAACTAAGACACTAAGTGAGGAGCATGTGATATAAGCATAATATGTCACACAACATTCATGTTTTTGGCATTATAAATACATACAAAAAACATATGGAATGCTGTTTGGAATTTCCTATGCAATGCCATATGAAAGGCCAATATTAAAAACATAAATATGACACTATTAATGTAATGTAAAAGTAATAGTATTGTAAAATGAAAAAAAAAAAATATATATATATATATATATATATATATATATATATATATATATATATATATATATATATATATAATTTTTTTTTTTTTTTTCTGCACAGATGACCTCAGGGGAGACAGCATTTTAATCTGTGATATTGCGTTTTTTGTTTTTTTGGGGGAGGTTTTTTTGCCGGAAGATATGAATTAACTTCATATGTGTAGAAGAGGATTGCTTGGTCAGCTTATCCTTCAACTGCCATGTTTTCTTTACATTTGAGCAGACCAAGTTAAGAAATACAATGACATTATTTTATTATTTATTATTTATTTCAACTCAAAATAGTGATTTAAAAGCATGCTAAAATAGATCACATAGTGTACACATTACAATGACCTTGATTTACCATTTCATGCCTTTATGAAGCTGTGTGCACAAGCATATACAATTTCAAATAAAAGGATTTGCTGTGGGTATAATAACAATGAGGGTGAAAGCCATATTGTTAAAGTAGACCAAATGTGTGGTGATTAATGTGATAAATACAACTAGGACTATTCGTGATGCTAAATATTGGCTATATACAGTACTAGACTGTTATTAGTTTTAATTTATTTTAATGTTTGAAATCTCATTTTCATAATCATATTATTCTCTGTTTATTTGTTTATTTTTAAAATTGTTTCTTGCTTTTATCTTATATCATATTACATTAGACAGGAAAGAAAAAAATGCTATTCAGTTTGTATTTTCTATTGCATTGTCATTGCATGTTTTATTAACTTTTTGTTTTAGTCTTAAAGGCAAGTGCTTGTGTTGAAATGTTGTGGTCTAAACTCTACTGAAATATGCTGTCTCAGATGCTTCTACTCTGGCAATCTGGAGATGTGATCTATATGCAGGCACTTTGCATAATCTGAATGGTGCGCCCAGAAAATCAACTTAAGCAGCTTTAAGTCATAACCTGTCTCTGAAAATGTGTCATTTTCCCTGCATAAATATTGATGTAACTTGTGGAATTAAGTGTCTGACTTGGAAGTAGAAGAGAGCGCTTTACTGTGTACAGAAGGGCATACACCTGGAAGTTCAGACAGCCAGTGAGACTGCAACCTTCAAGAGTCTAAAACTTGTGGAGTGAAGTGTTTGAGTCTGTCTCGTGTTAGCAAAATCATTGTTCTAGCTTCAAACATTAGCTTGCTGGGTTAGACTATTTATTAAGTTCAGTTAAGTGGGAACAATATACCTGTAGTGAAAAACAAACTTAGTGAAAATATGACTGTGTTTTATGAGAAAAGACTGAATACATTACATTCTGTTAAAAGCAATGCAGTGGAGTGGTGGCTTCAATAGTTTACCCTCTGTTGGCTACTATTACATGTAGTATTTCACTTACAATACATCAACAGATGTTTTAATTAATTAGTTCAAGTAATAAAAATATATTTATGTATATGGATTGAATTTACTCACTCAAAATGCATGCAAAAACTAGATCCAAACATGTTTTGTGTGAAGTATCTTTTTAATTATTTCTCTTGAAACATAGCATTTAGAAAATAAGGTGCAATTGCAATAGCTTTTCTTACTTTGAATGTGAAATAAGTGGACTATACTATTAGCAGGTTTGGGGAGTAACGGAATACATGTAACGGCATTACGTAATCAGGATACAAAAAAACTGGTAACTGTAATCGTTTAAAGTTACATCAAAAAACAAAGTAATCAGATTAAGGTACATTTAGTTAAAAAAAATGTGAATATTCTCAGGATTACATTTTTATTTTTTTTTCATTTAAAAGCAAAGAAATTAATCTTTAACACAATATAGACAGCAGCTTGATTATAGTTCAGGTTCTTTCTTGCCAGTCTAGGCTCACATGAGCAACCTCTTGGTGCATGCGCAAATACATTTTAAAGTTAAATTTAATTTGGCAGAAATTGACACAAATTGTTCTCTGAAATGCTTTTGTTAGGGTGACCATACGTCCTCTTTTTCCTGGACCTTAAAAAAGCGTCTAAATTTGAGAAAATGTCAGGGGTTCGGCTTTAGTTTCATTATGATGTGATTTTGGTCTAATACTGCAACGTGTGCGCACGTTTGCACACATCTTTAACCGCTCTCTGTAATTCCAGTCTTCTTGCACACCAATTGCTCAATTATCATAGCCTTGCAGAAACTATTGGCCAAATTCCTGCCTCTCAACCATTAGCCTACTCTCAGCAAATGGGCAAAGGTGAAATGATGTTGTGTACAGCATCAAAATACCAGTAAATGATAGGTGGCCTGATCGAAACAATGCCCATGGCCATATAAGGTAATTTTTTTATTTTGTGTTATCACATTGCTTCGTATCACATGGTCATTCAAATGTGTAAATGATGGCAGAAAGTACACTGGTGGCATATAATATTTTATTTTATTCTATGGACATTCAAAAGAATGTAGGAAAAAAATGTAAAACGTGGGCAGAGAGAATCCAGTTTTAATTATATATATTTATGTGATGATAATAGTGTGTCTTTTTCAGTGTATTAAAGTCTGCATTCATAACAACACTGTTTTGAACATTCTATTGTAACCTCTGGCAGCTTCATTGTGCTGGTATGAAAAGTCCAATTGACCACAATGTCCAAAATGTCTCACACACAGACACACACACACACACACACACACACACAAACAGGCTGCATACGCATAAACAGGCTGCACACACACAGATGTATGCTAGTTTGTGTGGTCCATATTTGCAACTTTGAGTAACTGAACAAAGAACACATGCAGGAACAGAATCTCAGCATTAGTGCATTGATGTGCTTGTACACACATCATCATCCTCTTGGAAAGTGTTGAGCCTTACACAATGTGAAAGTGATGAAGGCTGTACCACCAGCTACAGTGGTACAAAAGTTTTAATCAAACTGTGGACCATCTGTGCAGCGACGTTTTTGTAGCATTTGTACATTTTCTT
Organism: Ictalurus punctatus; assembly: GCF_001660625.3. Classification (NCBI taxonomy): domain Eukaryota; kingdom Metazoa; phylum Chordata; class Actinopteri; order Siluriformes; family Ictaluridae; genus Ictalurus; species Ictalurus punctatus. Next base: position 24,991,585 of record NC_030420.2, read on the forward strand.
CATTTGTGCAGCAAGAAATTCAAATTCTTATGAATTTTTCATAAGTTTAGGGTTCCACAGAGAATGAATCAAGATCTCTACAGAATATGACATTACTGAGGCATTATACTTTTTCCATAAGTAGCCAGACAACTAACAGACTCCTTTTATCGAAGTGTGTGGGGCACATTAGTCAGGTTTCAGATACTTTGTTAATGTTACAAGAACCAGCAGAGAGTAGATTGTTTTTATTTCATGCTTTTATCATTGTTCTAATTCATTACAGTTACTGATACTGCAAGGCAATGGGCTAGTGGACTACTTGTGATATTAATTCCCAGCACAACCAAGCTGCCAATTTTGGACCCTTGAGCAAGTCCATGAATCCTCAAGTACTCAGCTGTATCTCTATTATAAGTTGCTTTGAATAGAAGTGTCAGCCAAATAAGTTCAATGTAAATGCATTTTATGTAGATTTGCTTGTGAAGCAAAAATATACTGTTATATTTGTGCTGCCAAAACAGCTCTGACCGTCAAGGCATGGACTCCACAAGACCTCTGAAGGTGTGCTGTGGTACCTAGCACAAAGACATAACCAGCAGAGCCTGTAAGTTGCCTGTTAGGTCCTCTAAGTTGCAAGGTGGAGCCTTCATGGATCGGACTTGCTTGTCCAGCACATGCCACAGATGCTCAATTGGATCAATACCTTGTCAATCAAGTCAACACCTTGAACTCTTTGTCATGTTTCTCAAATCATTCCTATACAGTTTTTGCAGTTTGGCAGGGTGCATTAGCCTGGTCTGGAACAATGTTTAGGTAGGTCGTATGTGTCAAAGTAGCATCCACATGAATGCCACAACCCAAGGTTTCCCAGCAAAACATTGCCCAGAGTATCACACTGCCTTCACATGCTTGCCTTCTTCCTATGGTGCATCCTGGTGCCATCTCTTCCACAGGTAAGTAACACACACGCACCCGGTCACCCACATGATGTTAAAGAAAATGTGATTGATCAGACTAGGCCACCATCTTCCATTGCTCCATGGGCCAATTCTGATGGTCACGTGACCATTGTAGGCACTTTTGGCAGTGGACAGGGTCAGCATTTTTCTGCGTTTGTCAAAAATAAATATTTACAGTGTTTTTTTGATAGTCTTGATAGATTCTGGCTACATGCATATGTGCTGCCTCCTAAAATGCTCACTGTCAATAAAACAAAGCCTTTTTTTGCAAGCACATTAGTGGGAAATGAGTGAAGGCTCAAGTATTGATGTTTGCATGAATTATTTGTGCATTTAGGGATGTTGCAATGATTGCAAGCTGTATTTGCTGCATTTTCTCCCCAGAAGTTTTGAAAGACTACTACATATACTTCTGCATTCTTAAAAAGTCAGCCTATAAAAAATGTCTATTGGATTTAGTATGTTCTATGAAGTTCAGGAACTAAAAGACTTGACTGCTCTAATAACTAGATGAAATGTTACTGTACACAAATAAATAATGTTCATGAAATAAATCTGTGCTGAGGGTGCTTGTGAAATTTATTTTAAAGTTTAAAGGGGTTCTTGACCACAGAAAAACTGAGAACCTCTGCTAAAATAAACTAACAACACATCTATCACTTATATCTTTCTACTATTGTTATCCCTTCTAGTAAAACTGAAGAATAACAGAGAAAAGTAATAAGATGGATTAGAGAGATAAAGAGCGAGAGAGGGAGATTGTTCTCAATATTCTACATAAGCCCTCTGGAGAGAGATCTGCATTGAATACTGTAAAGGGAACACCGGAGCGTTATTTCTGTTCAGCTGACCTGTACTACTCAATAATTCAGAATGGCTAAAGATGAGACTGTAGATTACAGCTTGTGACTAAATTGCCTGAATGCACTTTTTGGCAGTTTCCTCCCTCAAAAACTGGTGTTATGTGCTCCTGCTGCATTATATGTTCATCATTTACCATTTCAGTCTGGGATGGTGTCTCTTTTGGCCAGTTTTATTAAAATGTGACAGACGTGCAGGACAGAAGTCAGAACAGAATAAATATAATAAGCCTATAATACACATAGAAATGCTCCTGAAATAATTTAGCTACAATATTGGGATTCATTCTGATGCAGCACTTCTTGAATAATCAATTAGCCCTCTAAAGCCAACAGGATTCTTAGATATAAGTATGCATACACAGACATGTTAGTATGTACTGCATAAAGCTGACATTAAAAATAATCAGATGATTATATAACTGGATTATAATAGGGATAAACTGACAGAGCTCCAATTCTTCTCTCAACTGTTGTATTTCAAAGCCTGGAAGGTCTGGTGTTCAGCTCACTTCACATCTGATACCGTTAATTGAAGTCTACCTTGCTGTGTACTGAAGCTCTGCTGCACAATGTGCTTGGTGTATTGGGGCCATTGACACTGAAATAGAACCAATTTGTTCCTATTTGTTCCTGTTCATTTAAATAGTCTGTCTCACCACATGAAACAAGAGGCTTTTGTTACTTATATGTGACCCATTAGTGCCATGTGACAGACTGCAACATGCTGTATCTGAGAATTCTGTTAGGTGTTAAAAATATATCGCTTGCCATTAGACCCAGAACCAACTTGTCTATTAGCTGAATAGATTACCACCTAAGGTCCTGGCATAAAGAGATCGCTGAGTGTTGCTTTTAAAAAATATACAATCACCGAGCACTTTATTAGGACCACTATACTAATACTGGGTAGGGGTAATCTGTGCTCTCAAAAGAGCCTCAATACTTCATGGCATGGATTGTAGAAGTAGTTGGAAACATTCCTTTGATATTCTGGCCCATGATGACATGATAGCATAATGCAATTCCTGCAGATTTTTCAGGTGCATTTTCATGCTGCAAATCTCCCGTTCTACCACATCCCAAAAGTGTTCTATTGGATTCAGATACGGTGACCTTGGAAGGTCACTGAAGAACTCATTTTCATGTTCATAAAACCATGTTGAGATGTCTTTTGCTTTGTGACGTGGTGCATAATCATGCTGGACGTAGCCATTAGAAGATGGGAAGTTGTGGCCATGAAAGGATGCACATGATCAGCAACAATACTCAAATAGGCCGTGGCATTCAAGCAATGATTGATTGCTATTAACGGGCCCAAAGTGTTCCAAGGAAACATTACGCACACCATTACACCACCTCCACCAGCCTGGACTGTTGACACAAGGCAGGTTGGGTCCATGGATTCATGCTGTCGCCGCCATATTCGGACCCTATTATCTGTGTACCTCAGCAGAAATTGAGATTTTTCACACCAGGCTACATTTATTCAGTCTTCAATTGTCCAGTTTTGGTGAGCCTGTGCCCACTGCAGCCTCAGCTTTCTGTTCTTGGCTGACAGAAGTGGAATCCTATGTGATCTTCTGCTGTTGAACCCCATCTGTCTCAAGTTTCGACATTTTGTGCATTCTGAGATGCTTGAACCTGTCTGGCCATTCTCCATTGACATCTCTCATCAACAAGGTGTTTTGGTCCACAGAACTGCTGGTAACTGGATTTTTTTTTTCTTTATTGCACCATTGTGAGTAAACTCTAAAGACTGCTGTCTGTGAAAATCCCAAGAGATCAGCAGTTATAGAAATACTCAAACCAGCCTGTCTGGCACCAACAACTATTCCTCTGTCAAAATCACTGAGATACCATTTGTCCCCCATTTTTATGGTTGATGTGAACATTACCTGAAGCTGCTGGCCTGTATCTGCATGATTATATGCATTGCACTACTGCCACATGATTGGCTGATTAGACAATTGCATGAATGAGCAGGTGTACAGGTGCTCCTAATAAAGAGCTCACTGAATGTATGTGTATATGTGTTACTGTTATCTTCATGTTGCTCATACACGCCTGTTTTAGAGCAAGATTGATCCGTAGTCAGGGTTTGACAAAGTACTGAGAAATTATATTTAAGTGAAAGTTAAATTAAAGCAAAATCTTGCTAAATTAAAAGTATCTCTCTTTCTCTCTGTGTTACTTTTAAATGAGTAACAAGTATTACAAAGAAAAAAAGTAAATGTTTTAACTGATGAAATTAAGTTAGTCTTGTTTTCATGTGAAATTAGTCAGTTATAGTTAACTTTAGCAAATTAGTGAAACTTACCTGAACATACTTATTCCAATTAGAGGGAGTTCATCACTTCCAGGGAGGCAAAGGGAGTCAGAAAATACAAATTTTTATATGAGACTTTGCTTACTCCTCATATTGGAACATTTTACTCAGGTAAGGCCAGGGGCACTCATCCTGAAGTTCCACATCGCAGTGCAGTTGCTTATCCATATTCAAACACACACTGATAGCTATAGTGCTAACTACCTTGTGTAGCATGTGAAGGTCATATCCAGTGGCTAATTGGATTGAACTTGATTGGGTGCTAAACTGAAATGATTGGATGCTAAACAGAGCCATTTTAATGATGTATAGTGTACAGACATTGGCTGTGTGAATGAAGAAATGTCCTTTGTATACTGTATTGAGTATTTTCTAGGTCTAAATAAAAATGTAAAAAGTAATTTAGTATTTTTTTTCTTGGAAATGTAATTAAGTAAGAGTACAAATATTAATTTTTAAAAATACTCAAGTATAAATACGGCAAACTAATAGTATAGTAACAAAGTAAAACTACTCAAGTATTGTGCACCCCTTTCAATAGTGAATATTGTCATGAAGTCTAAATCATAGCAACACTAGTCTAAACCATTTTTGTTGCTACAGCGACCATCTTCTCCAATAGGATTTATATTTTATTACTAGTGAAACATGTTGGTGGTGAGAACCAAAACTTTTGTATTTTTGGGGTGTACATTTTATATTTCAGACATTTAAAGATACAAATGATAGTGTATGATAATACCCCCCAAAAATACAATAGTAAATAATTAAACAAAAACAGCAATAGTCCCTACATACACACCAACACACATAAATGTATGCACTGTGCTAAATGATAATTAATGCAGAATGCATGGCTAATTCTAGATAGATTCTAATATTACTAATAACATTCTTATTTTTGCCGCTGGAGGTTTTCAGGTTGGTACAGTATATTTAATTTTTTTTTTTTCGGCAGGATTTAAGCTCAGTAATTACTGCCCCATGTAGAAGAGAGAGAGAGAGAGAGAGAGAGAGAGAGAGAGAGAGAGAGAGAGAGAGAGAGAGAGAGAGAGAGAGAGAGAGAGGATTCATGTTATGATCTGTTGGCTGTGCTTGGGAGTAGTTAGTAGGGGAGGTCAAAGTCAGCTGTCATTTTTCTGTGTAATCGGCTGTGTTGCCACTTCTGCCCTCTCTCTATCCATGTCTGCCTCTCTAAACTGACAAGTACACACACACACACACACACACACACACACACACACACACACACACACACACACACACACACACTTTAAACATAAAGTAAAGCAAAATCAATAATGTGTTTGCATTTGCTTTTTTCTCGTGCCCACTTAGATGAGGATGACTTTAAGTATAAACATCCACACTCCATCAGCTTTATAGCATGAAGAGTGGCCAATTGCAACATAAACAAATGGACTAGATATTATATACTGTACATGGGAATAAGAGCAAAAGTGTGATAGCAACTGCTGGGTAACTTTTAAAAACACTGTTATTTGTTTAAAAAAAAAAAAAAAAAAAAAAAAAAAAAAACCTTTAGCAAGAGTAGACTCAAGAACTGAACCTTATGGTTAACATACGAGTCATCCAGCACAGCTTAATTTTTATACAAGTCAAATGCCATGATTTTGTACTGTAATTTTGCTATTATAATGTTCATTTAAAGGTCAACAATGTCATCATTATTATTTCAAATTTAACTACTCCAAACGTCAAATGAATGTGTCATACATTTTATTGGCTACCAGCTGCTATAATGAGGACAGGAAGAAAACAACTAGTCAGCTATCGTTGAGGTCATAAGTTTACATAAGCCTTGCAGATTCTGCAAAATGTTAATACTTTTTAAAAAAGAGGCATCACAAAATGTCATTTTGTTTTCATTTAGTGCTGCCCTGAATAAGCTATTTCACATAACAGATGTTTACATATAGTCCACAAGACACAATAATAACGGAATTTACACAAATGAACCAGTTCAAAAGTTTACATATATTCTTGATTCTTAATAATTTGTGTTGTTACCTAGATGATCAATGACTGTTACTATGTTGTTGTTCATGAGTCCCTTGTTTGTCCTGGGCAGTTAAACTGCCCACTGTTCTTCAGAAAACTCTTCCAGCTCCTGCACATTCTTTGGTTTTCCAGAATCTTCTGCATATTTGACCCCTTTCCAACAGTGGCTAAATGATTTTGAGATCATCTTTTCACATTTAGGACAACCAAGGGACTCGTACACAACTATTACAAAAGGTACAAACATTCATTTATTCTCAAGAAGGCAACACAATATATTAAGAGTCAGGGGGGTGTACACTTTTGAACAGGATGATCAGTGTAAATTGTAATTATTTTGTCTGATTGGAAAGATGTAAAAAAAAATTATGTAGCTTCTCAAGGGCAGTACTAGATGAAAAATAAGATCTTTAAACACCATAATAATTTACAACCCCAATTCCAAAAAAGTTGGGACAGCATGCAAAATGCTAATTAAAAAAACAACGAGGAGTGATTTGAAATGTACTTTGACTTGTATTTGAAAAAAAAAAGTATAAAGATGAGGTATTTGATGTTTTATCTAACCAACTGCATAGTTTTTTGAAGGTAAATGTTTATTTTGAAATTGACGCATGTGACAAGTTCCAAAAAAGTTGGGACGGGGCAATTGAGGACTAATAATGATGTGACAAGTTGAAATAAGAAGGTGATGTGAAACAGGTGAGGCAATCATCTAATTATAGCACAGAAGGAGCCTCCAGAAAAGGCATAGTCCGTCAAGAGCAAGGATGGGCCGAGGTTCGCCAATCTGCCAACAGATGCGTCAGCGAATAATCCAACACTTTGAGAACAACTTTCCCCAAAGACAATCGGTAGGATTTGGGGTATTTCACCTTCTACAGTGCACAATATAATTAAAAGATTCAATGAATCTGGTCAAATATCCGTGCGTAAAGGGCAAGGCCGAAAAACAAGCGTGATCAAAAACATCCACTAGGATGCAGTGCTGCTGCCAATCAAAATGGAGTCCTTTAAGTGCCAATTAATTATAATTGATTTGTTCATTCAACTTTAGCAACCACTTTATCCTGGTCAGGGTTGTGGTGACCAGACCCTATACCCATGTGATTTTTCCAATAAGATTCTCATTTAATAAAAATGAAGAATGATGAAAGCAGAGATATTCTCCCTGTGTACAGCACATGGTCTTCGTGAGTTCAATAAATAAAAGCATTTCTTTTGTAAATATTGGGCCAGTTTGTATAGAAATATGGTTTTATTTTAGAGCTCAGGAAGGAAATGTTTAAGTCAGGCTACTGGAGCAAACCACTGAAGGCTACTGGTATCTGTAAGAACACATCTGTTCGTTCTCAATAATGTATTCGTATTCAGTAACACTGCTACAGTGTACTGTCTGCGAGAGATTGTGTATTGATCTCGTTTACTCAAGAAACCTAAAAAAATCTTTGTGCAGGCAAGTGCAACTGAGTGTATAGTGTAATTAGGAAAAAAAAAGTAATACATGGCAACTTGAACAACAGGAACAAACAAGGTACAGATTGGCATGTGTGTGTACACACTCGGCTGCAGTGTATCCCACAGGTAGGCAGCAGAGAATAACATTGTCTGACATGGTTGCAGTAATTAATGATGAATGAACTCCTGCATCACTTACAAATGATGCCTGATCTCAAAGGAGAGAGCCTGCTCTGACTAACAAACATCCAATTCATTACTGACCTACTCTCTGCAACCCCCCCCCCCCCCCTCTTTTCTTGTTCTTTCTCCTTCACTCGCTTTCTGAAGTCCAGTGGAATTTTGAATCTCATGCTGAAAATTAATCCCCAGACACTCTTCACCTGTCTGAGAATGACATGTTACGATTTTAACTAACTCCCCAAACCCATTCCTCTCTCCTTTCACACATGAAGGAGCATTACAGAGATTAATACTACTTCCATATTGATTTAAGATTTAAAATACAAGTCACTTTGCCAAAGTTTCAAGATGAGACATTGTCAGTATCAGTCTATAAAGGGTGGAGAAGACTTTTGAGTCCATTCTTCCTGGCAAGTTTTCTATGACATTAGAAGAACTTTCAATTACACTATATGGCCAAAAGTATGTGGACACCTGATCATCATGTCCGTATGTACGTGTTGAATGTCTCATTCCAAACTTGAACCCCCCTTTTGCTGCTGTAACAGCCTTCATTCTTCTGGAAAGGCTTTCCACTTGATTTTGAAATGTGGCTGTTGGAATTTCTGCCCTTTCAGCCACAAGAGTATTACTGAGGTCAGGAACTGATATTAGGGTTGGAGGCCTGATGCACAGTTAGTGTTCCAATTCATCCCAAAAGTGGTCAGTGAGGTTGAGGTCAGGGCTCTGTGCAGGTCACTCGAGTTCTTCCACACCAACCCTAGCAAACCATGTCTTTATGGAGCTCACTTTGTGCATAGGGGTATTGCCATGCTAGAACAAGTTTGGGCCCTTTAGTTTCAGTGAAGGGAAATCTTAATGATACAGCATACAAACAAATTCTAGACAATTATGTGCTTTTAAATTTATGTCAACCATTTGGGGAGGAACCACATATGGCTGTGGTGGTCAGGTGTCCACATACTTTGACAAAGTCATACAATTCTGACCATCAATGATTTGGATAGTTTTTGTGGTATCTATTGCTTCTTTCTTTCTTTCTTTCTTTCTTTCTTTTTTTCTTTCTTTCTTTCTTTCTTTTTAAATAGTATTTCTAATGGCAAGATGGTAAGTGTGTAGTATAAATGTTACAAATGTTCAATGTAACTTTGGAATCAAAGTTTGGAGTTCAGTTAAATGGTTTTATCCGTGAATTTCCTTGTGGGATTAATAAAGTGATCAATCTATCTATCTGAAATATGATCCAATTAAAAGAATAATAGCAAGAAAGGGTATGCATTTAATTTTGGAAAAATTGGTTGGCTTTTAATCCAAGCTAATTTGATATTAACAGTAGCAAAATAAATCATAAAAAATAACCATAATTACTTATTTAACTTACATATTTTAGTACCGGGAGCACTGCTTAAAATAGCAGTGGTGGTTCATTGGTTAAATCTCTGGGTTATTTATCAGAAGGGCGTGGGGGATAAAGCCCCAGCACCACCCAGCTGCCACTGTTAGGCCTTTGAACAAGGCCCTTAATCCTTTATGCTCCAGGGGTGCCATATCATGGCTTCCTAACAACTTCCTAACAAGCTGGGACATGTGAAGAAAAGAATTTCACTGTACTGTAATGTGTCAAATAAAGAGTTTCTTCTCTTCTTCTTCTTCTTCTTCTTCTTCTTCTTCTTCTTCTTCTTCTTCTTCAATCTGTAGACTGATAATTAAATTTCCAGTACCCATCAGTAGGTCACCCATCAGTTTTATTATTACATATTTTCTATTAGTTTCACAGTAGTTATTGCAAGATATGCTTTAATTATAGCTAATTATAAGTTGGCTCAAAATTATAGAATTGTAGAACAACAACAGAAGGAACGATTAACCTTCATGCTGTTATTGGGAATCAAAACAAGTAATAATAAAGCATTCTATAATACAGGAATAATGTGTAATGTAGGCTAAGCACTGTTTTTAATTGGCAGATTTAATCTAGCAATTTCCTTTTTTTAATTAGCTCCATTCATAGTGTCAGAATATGGAGCTGAGTAAAAATGGATACAAGTGAGTGTTTTAGCAACCTCACTATCATGTTATTTAAAAAAGCAAGTCTAAAGACAAGCTACCAAGACTTCTCATAAACTGAATTTGCTGAGCTGGTGGATTTTCAACAGTAAATTGTATAAAATTGTTTGAGGGTGAAGTGCATGACATCAACTTCAATCTACTATCTTTATTATTTGAATGATTTTTTTTTTATTTTGCCAGCAGTCAATAAAACCGTTGAAAAGCTAGCAGAACTCTCTGTGGGCCATATTAGAGTTGAGTGAGGAGTTCATACTGAAAAACACACAATGGTATTAAAATCGCAGATATAACTATGGAGTTAACGCCACACAGCGTGTTGCAGAGTTTACAGAAAACAGAAACAAATCTTAGTTACATGCAAACCTGATTTTATCGCCAGTGCGTTTTTCTTGCTTGATCAAGGAGTAGTTTTAAGTCTAGCGCTACTGCTACTATCTGGCAGTTTGATGTAACCATAATATGTAACTCTGAAACTTTAAATAGACTCAAAATACTATGAAATGTCATTCAAAGTTAATGCTACACTAAATGTATAGACACAACATTATTAATTAATTATAAAGAATTAATAATTATATAAGAAGCAGGAAAAATGGGCAGGCATAATGATCTGAGTGACTTTGACAAGGGCCAAATTCTGATGGCAAGACGATTGGGTCCGAGTATCTCCAAAAGGCAAATCTTGTGGGGTGTTCTCAGTATGCTGTTAGTACTTAACAAAAGTGGTCCAAGGAAGGACAACCGGTGAACTGGTGACACGGTCATGGGTGCCCAAGGCTCACTGATGCAAATGGGGAGGGAAGGCTTGGCCGTCTGTTCTGATCCCACAGAAGAGCTACTGTAGCAAAATTTGCTGAAAAAGTTAATGCTGGCTATGATAGTAAGGTCTCAGAACACACAGTGCATTGCAGCTTGTTGCACATGGTGCTGCGTAGCTGCAGACCAGTCAGAGCCCCTATGTTGGAAATCTTGGGTCCTGGCATTTATGTGGATGTTACTTCGACACATACCACTTACCTAAACATTGTTGCAGACCAAATACTCCCCTTCATGGCAATGGTATTCCCTAATGGCAGTAGCCTCATTCAGCAGGATAATGTGCCCTGCCACACTGCAAAAATTATTCAGGAATGGATTGAGGAAAATGACAAAGTGTTCAAGGTGTTGACTTGGCCTCCAAATTCCCCAGATCCCAGTCCTATCAAACATCTGTGGGATGTGCTGTACAAACAGGCCAGATCCATGGCCCAACCTTGCAACTTACAGGACTTAAAGGATCTGCTGCTAATGTCTCGGTGCCAGATACCACAGCACACCTTCAGAAGTCTTGTGGAGTCCATGCCTCGATGGGTCAGAGCTGTCTTGTTAGCACAATGGGGACCTACACAATGTTAGGCAGGTGGTTTTAATGTTATGGCTGATCAGTGTATGCAGTATAGTATTGATGATTACTACTTCGTTATTTAAGTAATTTCTTTGCCAATATTTATATTTTTACTTGAATATGGTTATTATCTTAATGTTTGGTTACTGTAGCTATAGTTCTATAAACTCTGCAGAACTGGCAGGGGTGGTGTATTCATGCACATCCTAAAAATAATGGAATCCCACTGAAAGCTGTCAATAAAGTCCTTGCACTGTGGCATACTGTAGGTAACTCTGTTGCAACAGATGCCCTGTGAAAATTTCATTCGATGCTGTGGGTTGTATTGCACCATCCAACCCTACTGAGGCCAATGTCGTTTTTAGAGTGGATGCCATGGCTAGTTTCAAGTCTGTCACAGGCACTGGAGAGCAGGCAGAGGCCGAACCAGACCCTTCCTCAGATGCAACTAAGACTGGAATTGAAAGTGGTGGCTCAGCTGGTGGGTCATTATCAGCCTGGAAGAACTATATAGAGATTGTTCCATGCAGACATGTATGGTTACATATGCAGAATTACAGAATAATATGCTTTAAGACAAAGAACTAAATAATAAGCTTGCATTTGATCTTATTTTTTTTTATTCACATCACTTTATCCACTTGATGTTTTTGTCAAGTAAAAGTAGCCAAATATTAAGTAATTAATATACTCAAGTAATATACAAATATCCTCTAAATATTCAATCATCCTAGTGCTTCTCTGATAAGGGATACATCAAGACTCTTTTCTGTCCTGGCACCCAGATGGTGGAACAATTATCCCCTGGCTATCTGAACAGCTGAGTCGCTGCCTATCTTCAAACCAAGACTGATGACCCACTGCTTCACCAGTCGCTTGAATAAGCACTTTAAAAAAAAACCCACCTCAATACTGGATATAAAACCGTACAAAGGGTGCAAAAAAGAAATTATAGCAAGCTATAACCATTCTAAACTGTAAGAAATTTAAATGAGCAATCTACCATTTTTTTCAGTTTTTAAAACTATTCTAACTCAGAGACAGTCATTTTATGCCTTGATTGAGGCTGAAAAGATATTATCAATACACTTTCTATTCTATTCTGCAAATTAGGAAGCATGTTATAACAGAATACTGGTGTATATAAAAAAGAAACATACATGCGCAGTAATATAAGTGGATGTAATTTGATATGAGTGTTTGCAAGCCATTTTTAACACTGAGACGAGACAGATCTGACCTAACTTACCACAAAGCTTAGCATCTCTCTCGCCGTCTCTGTTCTCTTTCTCTCTCACTCACTCTCACACCCACACACACACACACACACACACACACACACACACACACACACACACACACACACACACACACACACACAAGAAGATACAAAAAACACGAACAGCCTTCCGGTCTATTGATCTCCCTCTCCCCTGACCCCCTCCTCCTCTGTCACACAAGGTCAGATTCTCACAGATCCACACTTCAGCAAAACAGAGCAAAGTGTGCGAGCATGACTCAATAAGCAGGCCAAGTAATTCAACCTTCTCATGGAGAGGCACAGAGAGAGAAGATGTGGGTGAAAGATTGAAAAGGGGGAACGTCTGAATGCAGGACACATAAAGGACAGATATCAAAAAGCCTGAACAAACATGTCGGCCAGCTCCACACTCCCCACAAGGCTGACATGGGCAAATGAGATGTCAGGGGTCAACAGAGGAGATCTGTCCTAGAAATGAGCCTTTCCCTCCTCTCTAACTCCACTAATCTACTGAGAGAGAGAGAGAGAGAGAGAGAGAGAGAGAGAGAGAGAGAGAGAGAGAGAGAACATGTTGCCGTTAGATGCAATTAAAGGACAGTATTACTTCCAAGTTAATGTTAATTTCATGAATTCCTGCTCAAATATGCTCTAGTTTTCACTAAGCAATAACAGCTTTCCATACTGTTTTAATAATTGTTGCTTATGTACACTGCCAGTCAATAAACCTTATAGCTCATTTCCTTCTAAAACTGCACAAATTTTACCAGAGACTACTATTTTTATTTTTATTTTTTTGTCACACCAACTATTGACTTTGTTTCATTTACTACTGTTTACTGCTATTTGTGGTATTCGTTTTAAATGTAGAAACATTTAATTTCATTATTTTGAAGGGATCTTTGCCCTACAGCATTGCTTTTCATGTGCCTACAATTTTTGCCAGTACTGTATATGTATAAGTGAATCAATGAATTTGTATTATTAAGTGAAACATTATTAAATGTTTAGTGAAATGAGAAATGTTAGAAGTGCCTATTTTATTGGAAAAATTTTGAACGAATCTAATCTAATCAGAAAAGTCATAAATCTTTATCACTCTAATTAGCCACTTACCAAGAAATCATTTAACTTCACATCATTCTTGAATTCTCTTTTACTTCTCCTTTTATAATTATAGATCTGACTGTCTGTCTTTTCTAGCACTCTGAAGTTTAAGTTCTCTACCCGTAGTAGCTCAGAAGCACCACGGGTCAAAAGTACTTCTTATCCTTTTTTTTTTTAATTAAACAAAAAACACATTGAAACATTAATCCTTTCTCGAAGTACACTGGCGTTCCATTCCATTAATGTACTGGAATTATCGGACATTTTCAATAGATATAAAAAAATATATTTTTTAAAGCCACAAGTCTGTTAGAAGATTAGTCACTGTTGGGTTACTGTGTGTAGAGTATAGTGACTGTGTTTAGCTGCTGGTGAGAAGGACAATGGGAAATGGGAGGGGTGAGCCCCCTGCTGGGCAAACAATTCACACCTCTGCACAATAACTGGTACAGAGATAAAGCATACAGTGTAACTAAAGCTTTTTTTGATAGTAAAATATTGTATACAGCTGCCACAATAACATAATGAATTTTAAACCTAGTAGGCTAGGTAAAAATAAAAATAAAAAATTTAAATCTGCGAATTCTTAAAGCCCTGAGTGTCTACTTTCTTATGAACCATTAACCACTACGGTGATTAATGGCTCATGTGAAAGTAGACAGGTGGAAATCCAAGTTTTTGGCCTCTGGTACAATACAAAAATAATACAGTTATTACTTGGTTAAATACAATATGTTTATATTGAAATATCTGGTGCTGTTTTGTTGGTTGCTGCTGTTTGGTTCTCACAATTGGCCAGAAATAGATGTTGTAGACAGAGCAGACAAGTTCACAACTCATAAAAATACATTTCATTCAGATTTGAAATTCAAACCTGCAATCTGCCGATGGTAAAGAAAGAGGAAAAAGTAGGTTTGGACTGAACACAGTCATGGAATTGATTGGCACAGAAATCACAGACACTCAGGACTGTCATACATACAATGGAGGGACAGTTTGCTATTGAAAAATACAAAATGAGACAAGAACCAAAAAGACAAAATGAGACAAGAACCTCCTTTGTCTTGACAGACTGACAAAGACTTTTATCAATTAAAATGTAATAAAAGTTGATTTGTTATGCTAATTGACAGGTGGTACATGATAAGCAGGCAATAATACTTGTCCATTAGGACAAACACTTGATTGCTTTAATAGTACCATCAAACCCATCAGAAAGAGCAGCACAAACCTTGAAGTGTTATAGCAATAGGTTGCATGGTGATTACCATCACCATTGACACGTTGCACTTATTTAATTTTATTAATGCCATTTATGATTGCTGTTAATCTAGTTAATGTGCTGAAAAGGCCTGCAGCGGTGATCCCCATAAAAGTGAAATGGTGGAAAGGCTATATCGCATATTTCCCTATGATCTTCATGCACCTAAATGCGTCTTTGGCACTTCAAAGCATTCACTCTTAGTCACATATGACTTTCAGAGTTAAAGTATTAAGAGTGATCAGATCATTATAGCCTGCTGTGGTGAAAGTGTCAGCATACTTTGAATTCAGGCGACAAACTCAAAGAGGCATCTGGTGTTTACTTTCTCTCCCTATGGGGCACCAGTTAAACACACACCATGGTCTCTATATCTTTCAGTATTACTCATAAAACCATAACGTACACACTTTAAGCAGGTTTCCTGTCTGATACATGCTGACAGTATGTGAATAGGAAATGCTGCCTGGACTTTGATTGGTTTTAATTAAATATACACGGAGTTTTCATGCTGGGAGAGGAGCCAAAACATCAATAGCTCAAAAGTTGCATTGTATACAAACTGTGAAGTGATGGAAGTAATCACATACAATTATTACAGCACTTCTCAAATAGAGGTAAGTGTATTCCTAGGGGAAGTTGGTGTTACAAAGAAATCTTGACTTTTATATATAATTCAGTGTTTACTGTTTATTGTTTTCCACTGAAAAAATAAGAAAAGCGTGGTTACAATTTCCACACACAAAATATTTTTTAAGTAAGGTGTACACAACACCAAAGTTTACTCTGCTAAACATGTTGTGCAAATTTAAGTTAAATGAACAATATAAATCTAAACCCTGTAGAAGTACATATGACCTAAACATTATCATTATTACTTAATTGTGACTAACACCTTTAATGGTTCCAACTAGAAGTAGCATACCAATAAGTGAATGCACTCACATCAGCTTTCACAACATCTGAACTGGCAGAACCAAATATGATTAATTAACTAAGTTTATCAAATGACTGAGAAACACAAAAAGGTGGTAAACCAAGAAAACTTTACCAAAACACTTGATCTTTCAAGACATTTCTTAGTACAATAGCCTTAGGCCTTAAAGCTGACAGAAAACATGAAATATTTACAACCATCCATAATGTTCAGGGTGTAAATTAATTAACCACTGAATCATTATGTCCATGCCCCTAGTTACAGTATGTTAAATATAAGAATGGTTTTATTTCAGGCCATGATTTAATACATGTTATATGTCCTAAAGGTTGTGGAAAACAAACAAACAAAAAAAAACAGAGTTAACATTAGATCTGTAATCAATAACCACACGTGGCTAAAAGCTATTTAATTGATGTAAAATCTCATGTTTTACAAATAAAATGTCAAGTAAGATAACACTTTTTCTTGGAGCATTGGAATTCTATAGATGTCAGCCTTTTTTATTTTTAGATGTACAACCTGAACTACAATCAGCAACATTTGTAGCCAAATTTGTGCAGCATCAGTGTTCAGCTTTGACAGTTACTCATGAAAGGGTAATCCCATGAGAATCTAGCATCAGCTATTCTTTTTACACTGGCTTTTGTTAATTAAACACAACTGGACCCCCTGCCATCTTTCTTCCCCCTATTCTAAAAATGGGTTGCAACCATAGGCAGCACATACTGCTCCTGGTACACATTGCAAACGTGTTAGTGAGATCATGTGTGACGTCAGTGGGGAGAATGGAGTCTTACTCGCTTCTGAAGCCAAAACATGTTAGCGCAAAAGGTGGCAACATTTTTATATTAGCAACTCTTCATCGGAAACAAATAAATGACTGTAGATTTTACATAGAGCTCTGGAACATGCAGTAGATGAGCACCCAGGAGGAAACACAGCATTAAAGTAATGGAGAAAGAAATAGATAGAGACAGTGGCAGTAAGAGCTGTTAATAAAATATGAAATGAATGAATAATTTCTTTGCTCCATGAACCAGGCTTAAATCTGTGTAAATTCTTATCTGTATCAGTGTCTGTTTGTGTGTAAATCAGACATTGCCAACTCACTGATCGTGGCCCAGATGTGGACCCATCAAAGTAATTCAGCAAACTAAACTGAGTGTTTTGAAAAAATTCTGAAGCACAGGCAAAAAAAAACTATGAAAAAAGCTGGCCATATATCTGACGTTTATAAAAAGGCAGCTTATTGGACAAGACTCGAGATATTAACGCGAGTTTTCACGAACTTTCATCAATTTTTCATTTTGTTCACTCTCTCTCTTGTCTCATTAGCAAACTGAGGACAAATGAGTCTATAACAAAAACAGAACAGACAAAGAAGTATGTATTTATTCTCCCTACATTGTGCTAGTAAAAATTGGTGAAGTAAAGCAGCCAGGTTTGGTGAGTAACAGAATACATGTTACGTAATCAGGATACAAAAACTGGTTACTGTAATCCGTTACAGTTATGTCAAAAAACAATCTAATAAGATTACAGGTACATTTAGTAAAAAAAAAGAAAAAAGGGGGAATACTATCAGGATTACAATTTGTTTTTCTTTAAAAACCAAAGAAATTCATCTTTTGACATAACACAATATAGACAGCTGCTTGATTATAGTTCTGTTTCTTTCTTGCCAGTCGTGGCTCACATCAGCAATCTCCTGGGGCATGCACAAATAAATTTTAAACAAAAAACATTAAACAAAATACAAGACACCACATGAGAACATTTAAGTATTGGGGTAACATTCAGTTAATATTTAGTTCACGACAAAACAACTAAGCGCTCAAAGATGAAATACAGCTTGGGTGAGTGTGTGTGAGAGCTCTGTAAGTTGAGTTCCTTCCATTCATTTTCTATGCCGCTTATCCGGTTCATGGGGGAGCCAGGGCGCGAGATGGGGTGCCAATCAATCACCCCGTAAGTTGAGTTGATTACCATTAACATGCAGGGTAAAGTAGTCACTACATAAAAGGTGGAAGTGGAAAATATTATTTGATAAAGCAGTGGAAAATATGTCACTTAAAATCTCAATTGGTTATTAGAAAATAATTCTATAATCATCTGTAATGTTATTGTTTCTATTAACACAGTGTTATTTTAGCATTTAGGAAGCATTATCATCATTTGGTGTGAGTCATTTGTTACTTATTCAATCTGCGGTAAACAATCTAAACAAGGTGATTAAGTATATTTAGATTCAAAAGAGCCTTTAAGATTATTTGTTTTTTTACTGCTGACTTTCTTGAATTAAATTGGTGATGTCTTGATCTTTCTTTTTCCCTTTTTCTTTCTTTCTTTCTTCTTTATTTTATTTATTTATTTATTTATTTATTACAGAATATTCTAATTTTGGGGCCAATATTCAGCAGAATATTCAAAAACCAAAATAACTGATAATTACTGCCCTAACAGGTGTAAAGCCATATGTTATCAACGTTGCAGCTATTGTGAATGTTTGTTAGTTGCTCAGGCACATGACTTTTCTATTTGATGAAAACAAGGTATAGAAATGGAAATGTTGCAGTGACGTCATATTGTTTGGATACAAACATGGGCATTAGCTGGACTGTTGATCATCTGAGGCCAGATTTTACTCCATCAAAAAACGCTTAAAAACACACTTGTAAATAAAGTGCTTCCATGGTTTTTTCCCCTGCATGTGAGGGTTAATTGCTTAAAAATGTGAAGATTAGCCAAAAAGTTTGATTTATCATAAAGCTTTATCGTTATCACTGTCTGTAGAACTACCAGACTGATAAAATCTAAAACTTTTTGGCTGTCTAACTTGAGACTAGGCTAGTTTGGTGTTGCTAGCCAAGGGGAGGCTCAACTAAGCTATCATTTTATGGGTTTAGCTGCTACAGTGACATGCAGAGTACATTATCTTTCCTTATGCTCTGCTCATATCATGTTCAGGTAACTTAGAACTCATATAGACATTTACACACCTTGATTTCCTGCTCAGCATGAGAGGATGTTAGTGTTTCAGTTTCAACCCCTTTACTGGTTAAAAAATAAATAAATAAATAAAAAAATTGCAAATATCTATTTTTCCCCTCCCACTGACTGACTGTGTGAGCTAGCATTTGGCAGAATTGAGACCCGTCAGCCAATAAGACACAAGTATTTCCACATATTTTCCTGTAAATCCTGTCTGGTTGGTCTTGTCCCATTCACTGAAGATAAAATACAACATTGCCTTCTACTTTTACTGATGCTCAGTTACATAGTGACAAACTGGTCCAAGTAGAGAATTATTTGGGGCTACAGCCCCAAAGAACCGGGCCAGGATTCTCCTCTGGATACAAATAGTTATGAGGCAAGATAACTTGTCTGATAGCACAATAGCTAGATTATATTAGCTAGCAAGTTAGCATTGTAATCGTGTTAAAAAGGATGGAGGAAAAACAAGGAAAGCAAGAGTTCAGAGGTGCCATAAATACATCTGGGTTTCAACAATAAGACACAAGACCACTGCTTTAGGCAGTGCATGTAAATTTATATAAGTGTGCATAGGTGAGGTGGAAATGAACTTAGTGCTACATTGTTAGCTAATTTGCAGAAACAAATTATGTTAACTAACATCTCTCTCTCTCCCTCTCTCTCACTTACTCTCTAACATAACTGCATAATCATATTTACATAGCCTGAGAAGGTCATGAGAGTTAAAACCATAAGGAATTACTTGTGTGTTCTTTTGCAACATTAACTGTAGTGATGTTGTAGTGGTTGGAGATGGGGGTTGATGGGGTTGAATGACTTCTATTACTTCTGTTACTTCAGTGAGCAGGATCAAGAGCATTGCTTGTGAAAGAAAACTTGTGGGAATGCATGTAACACGTATCATTCAATGAACACCAAGGAATTCGTATTTTTTTCCCCTTCAGTTAAGAATTACTGTGGCAGAAGAATTTCAGTAATTTTCTTTTATTCTAAAAATGTGTGTATGCATTCAATTGTTAATACATTTCCTTTATGTGAGGAAGGCATGCTAAAGGGCTAGTGCTAAGTAATTTGGCTAGCGCAGCAGTCGCAGAGACTTGGCAGAGATGTGTCAGCTACATTTGCCATCACAGCTCGAAGTCATTATGACCCTCTCTCCAGTATCCATTATGATAAAAGCTCTATACTGTTTGTATTACTGAACTAACTAGAAAGACTTTACACGTCTGAAACCATTAAGCTTAGGGTTCATTGGTTTAAAGCTGACAAGAAAGTGGGCCTGTGTGAAGGTGAAGCAATGAGCATGCGACTGAATGTGCTTCTCTGCAGATAATTGAAGGTGTAAAATATTAACCTGCTACCTTGGATAGGGTGACCATATGTCCTCTTTTTCTCAGACATGTCCCCTTTTTCAGACCTTAAAAAAGCTTCCGGCCAGGATTTCTAAATTTGAAAAATTTCATTTAGTTTCATTATGATGTGCTTGTGGTCTAATATTGCGTCATGTGTGCGCATATTTGCATTGCTTTAACCCCTCTCTGTAATTCCCGCCTTCTTGCACACCAATTGGTCGATTATAAAAGGCTTGCAACAATTACTGGCCAAATTCCTGCCTCTCAACCATTAGCCTACTCTCAGCGAATGCATGAAGCCGAAGCACTTTTGTGCATATTAGCAAATGACAGATGTCCTGATTCAAAACAATGCCCGTGACCATATAAGGTCCTTTTTTATTTCATATTATCACATTGCTTCATATTACATGGCCATTCAAATGTGTAAATGATGGTCGAGGTACACTCATTGCATATAATATTTTATTTTATTCCATGGATATTCAAAAGAATGTAGGAAAAAAATGTAAATGTGGAGTGAAACCAATTTTATTTATATACTGTATATTTATGTTATGCTAATAGTGTGTCTTTTTCAGTGTATTATTGAAACATACTCACACTGTTTTGAACACTATTAAGCCCACCCCACTCCACAACCCAGAATATGGTCACCCTAGCTTTGGAGTGAATGAAGGAATAATAAAAATGGGAAATAGGAGTCATGGTAGTGTTGGCGTGATCCATATTTGCATTAGCCTTCGCTATCACTTTCTCACTCTTTCTCTCACTCTTCACTTGTTTGCTTGCAAATGATATGAGCATGTGTCATTGGTACAACTGCAACCTTATGACTAAGCATCAGTAGAATGTTTTCCACTGCAAAAGTAGCATTGTGCCCATGTCGTAACTGCAATGTTTTAACCAAGTGTCAGATCTGTAAAATTAAAGCAGTGGTAATTCAGTGGTTAAGATGTTGGACTACTGATCAGAGTTAAAATCTCAGCACTGTCAAGCTGTCACTGCTGGGCCCTTGAGCAAAGCCCTTGACCCTCAAATGCTCAGTTGCATAAATGAGATAAATATAAGTCGCTCTGAATAAGGACATCTGCCAAATGCTATGAATGTAAAATTGTCTCTGTTTGCTGTTATGTCACTGTGACCATTTAGCCATGTGTCAGTGTTGTAGCAGCCATGCTCAGGTGTCAAAGCTGTAACTGCAAACTAATGGCCAAGAGTCAGTGCTCTAACAATAGCATTCAATCCATGTGTCAATGCTTTAACTAAAAGTCTTTGTGTTAGCGGTGTGATAGTAGCATTGTGTCCATGTATCTGTGTCCTACAGTAACTGTACTACAGGGTGTTCCAAAAGACTCCATACATAGGGGAAATTATACACTTTTTTAAAAACAAACTGTGTCATACTTATTTTATTTTTTTCCACAGATATCCTTTAAGAGCGCCTTTGACAAAAGAAGAACATATTGAAATCATTCTCATGGCTGAATAGGGAAGCTGTCGCAAGGTTGCGATGGACTTTAACAGGAAACATGGCGAGCACATCACACATGACACTGTTGCCAAACTTATTAACAAATTCAAAAAGACTGCAAGTGTTGCGGACCAACCAAGTAGTAGAGGTCCATAAATATCTGCTGATGAATGCACAACCGACATGGTGCTGGCATACACAGTCCCCTGTGTATGAAGACTTTCGAGACACCCTGTATTTTAGACAAAGGCTGTAACAGGAGATCTGTCTCCATTTGTCTGTTCTCTAAATGCAGATTTTTGGAAATGGGTCAGTTATCAGCAGTGTTCAGGTGCAACATCAATGTTGCAGTTGTAACCAAATTGTGATGTGTCACTGTTATAATTGTAGCATTATGTGAATGTGTACAAGCTTTATTTAGGTAAATACCAATAATATTGAGTGTCCATGCTGTAAATGCAACCTTATGACCATGTGTTTGTGCCCTAACTCTAACCTTGTGTCCATGTGTCATTGATGTAACAGTAGCACTGTGTCAGTGTATCTGCGGTGTAACTGCAACCTTTTGAACATGTTTCACTGTTGAAACAGTAGCATTTTATCCATGCTTCACTACTGTAACTCTGTAACATAACATCTTATTTCAGTGCTCTAACTAGACCTGTGTATTAATTCTAGTGCTGTAACATTGATGTAATAACAGCATTGTGTCCATATTATTAACCTTAACCTCATTTCACTGTGTCAGTGCTGTAACTGCAACTCATGGTCAGATGCCAGTAATTGTGACCATATAAGTGCTGAACCTGTTACCATATGACATATGAGTGTTAATGTTGCACCAGAATCATTATATCTGCGTGTCTATGTTGTAACAGAAACTTTGCAACTGTTGTGTGTGCTGTAACAGTAAAATTCTGTCCATGTGTCAGTGCTGTAGTTGTGTAAGTGTGTGCATGTGCCAAAGTTTCAACTGTGTATCACTGTGGAATCACAGAGTAGTGTCTTGTTGCTTTTTTGGGGTGGGGAAGGTGTAAACTAGGCCATAGGCCCTCGGTAGAGCGTCACCCCACTTTGTTCTGTCCTGTTCAGACAGTTTCTTCTGATAATATCTGATATGCTTTCTGCTTTTAACTTTTCACACAAGCACACCCACCGGAGAGGTTATACACACTAACAGATTCAGAACTGCTCCTGTAGCTGGTGTGCATCTGGAACTGCTGCAGCAACACCAAGTGTATCTTTTTTTTTTTTTTTTCAATTTATATACTCTTGCACACTCTCTAAGTTTATGAAGCAATATGTTCACAGTAAACACTGAAAACTAAAAGATTAAAAATGTATTCATAAGATAAATATGTACTATTAAATATTTAATGGACTAGTGCAGTACTCACACAAGTACACAGTTCAGTCAGTGTGTATATGGATAGTGGAGGATTGAAGTCAAAATGCAATAATAAGCCAAACATTTATTAGAACACCAAGGCAGATTTTCATCGCTTTAAAATGCACGTGTAAATAAGTTCCATCATGAAACCATTCCATATGCAGTGTTAAGCTGATATTATTTGCTCGTTGCTCTCAACAGTGCATAGAACGTCGTCCTCATCTGTTCCCATCACTCTTTGTGCATTTATGGCAGATGAAAGCTGCATAACGGGTTGTACTGTATATAGACTGTAAAGTATGTCAGCTTGAACTGAAGCATATGTCTCCTTCAAGAGTTAGAGTGTAAATCCATCAGTCAGTTAAAGAGACTCTTAGACAGTGTCTTATTCTTCAGGCAAGTCATTTACACAAAACTGTGCCTGGATCAGGTTTACACTAATATAATATGTTCAGTCTTTGATGTGTTGTACTAGTATATTAAATCCGATCAGCGTCAGATTATAAGTGTCATGTCTGGAACAGAGCAGACTGACAAGAACAAAGTCTAAGGGCAAAGAGAGTAGAAGAGTACAAGGCCTAAACTTTAATATTGCAGCTATTTTAATGTCATGCATACTTCACCTACACATATACACATTTGCAGTGAGTAAAAGGAGTTGCTGATTTGATTGAGCTTCTGTAATTATGTAAATTCTAATGCATCAGTCTGAAGAGTGGTGTGCATCATAGCAAGATTTTTCTTTGCTTTGCCACTTGGCTGTGTTGAATACTGCTATGATGTATATGTGCATGTGTGTATGAGGATGAGGATAATAGTGTGTATTATCAAACACACACTACAAAATAGCATTTTTTAGTGTGTGTTTGATAATAAAGGCAAAGGCGAATGCTGTTCGAATATGTTCATATACTGAACCATGCAACTAGTGTGTTAATCCAGCTCAGAGAACAATCTCTGTTTTAACAAGATTTCTTTGCTGATAATTGCTCATAATTAATAACAGGGTTAAAAGTAACAAGGATGACATTTAGAATTAACAAATAAACAACATGTGGTTAACTAGCACCCGTGCTAATGGCATGAAGACATTAAGGACATTAGGTCGTTTTTTTTAAAAATACATTTTTTACTTTCAACCAATCAAGGGTTATACTTTGCCAGTCAGTATTACAGTATTACTGAAAAGAAAGGAAAAAAATTAAAGAGAGAACTTACTTTTCTCCATCCCATGATCTTCAGGAAATTTGGATGGTGCAACTTCCTGTTAAACATGTGACTTTTATATGGATATTAAAAATATGTAAAGAGGGTGCATGTTTACAGGTAATAGGGTGGAGTGAATGCTGTTAACTAAAATGTGCTTTTTTTTTTTAAACAACCTATAATGGAACTCATGGAAAAAGATGTTTTAAGCATGAGATGTAAAAAGGCTTCACAAATTAATAAAAGTGTACAATTTTTGTATTTTAATTATGTTTCAAGGTAAGGGACAGTTTTAGTGGGCTGAGAAGCAAATAATAATAATAATAATAATACTGTATTCTAAATGCTGTACATTTAAAATTTACCTTTACTTGTAAATGTAATATCAGTAATGTCAGATTCAATCACAAGCAGGGGCGGATATCGGGCCCCAACACACCAATTATGCGCCCTTTTACTTTTGTAACCTTTATTTTACTCTCTCTCTCTCTCTCTCTCTCTCTCTCTCTCTCTCTCTCTCTCTCTCAAAGCACTCAATATTTTTTTTTTCCTAGAGTTAGAGAAACAACTAAGCCAAAAAGAGTTTGGCTACGTTCTTTTGTGTCTCTTCTTTTTTCTGCTCCACTGGGGTAGTTGCGTTTCGTTGTTAAATTATTTCCTTGCAACTTTAACTTCGACTTCGCTCTGTTGCTATTGTGCTACTTGCGCTCGCTCTTCTGAATCTGCTAACTTTCTCTAACTCTGGCCAGTGTGGAGATGCTTGTGTGTGCACAGAACTAATGGAATGGTCCATTCTAATCCATGATAGGGGGCCCCACATTCATGCAGATGTAATAATAAAGTTAAAACTTTAATGGTGATATCCTGACCAAACAAAATATGATCGAAAATTAATACTTTATATACATTTATATACTTCTGGGTATTTGGTGAGGCCCACTGATTCCCTGGGGCCCTAAACATCCTCTTACCTTGCATATTCATTAAGTTCAGCCATGCCCAAATAAATATGTGGAATGGAGGAAATGGAGAACTCCATTCTTCTCCATTATTCTCTGGTTACAAAGATCTGGGCAAGATTAACTTCAACCAATCAGGAGCCACACCTGATTCCACCTGTTTAATCAGTTTATCTTGGGTCTTAGTAGACTTGACTTCTGTTTGGTTGGAATGAAAACCTGCACCCATACTGGCCCTTTGTGGATACGATTGGACACCCCTTCTATAAATGTTAGTACTAGTATATAGTACTCTGACTCTCACTCACATCCTAAACCCATTTAATTCCACTCTGCCTTTTTGGTTTGCGCATCTGAATTATATATTCAGTGCATTTTATATAATCTATGAATGTGCTGACTCTAACCACTCTAAGGCATTGACCACCAATCCTGTCTCGAAATAACTTCCTTCTTTCAGTTTTTAGTTCTAATCCAATGGAGCCGATCTGGCTAATCAAGTAGACTGATTATCTGGAGCAGATGTGTCAGATCAGGACTAGAATTCAATTCTGTAGGAAGGTAGATCTTCCAGAAAAGGATTGGTGATCACTGATCTAAGGATTCTTCGCAAGCTCAAAGCACTCACTGACAAGTCTAATAATAATAGTATTATCCACGTTTCCTGTATCATCCATCCATCCATCCATCCATCCATTTTTTGTACCTCTCATCATACACAGGGTTGCAGGGAGCCTGAAGCCCGGATAGTGGGATTATAAATCAATATACTTCCATAATTGTATACTATCAAGTCAAACAGTACTAAGAGTGTTGAATGGATGTTCAGAATGAATAGCATAGACTTTATGATTACAGCGACAGTTCAAATCAGGGGACATGGATAAAACAGAGAGTTGTGTTAATGCTTTGGGTAGAGTGTTTTCTCTATAATTGATATTCTTTTTTTATTGTTATTGTTGCTGTATTTAAAAGATGAAAAATATTATTTTAAGCTTAATCCACATTCTGGAAATGCAGACAGACAACACTAAACAAACGTCAATCACACTTGATTCAATTTTGAACACATACACTTGGGTTCCTTTGAAATAGCTTTATTTATTTTAGATAATACTGACACATGTACTCAATAGCAGTTACCAGGCTGGTTAAAAACATCAATATTAAAACTGTTAGAGGAATCTTTTTTTTCTTTAATTTCTTCTGGATCTAAGAATCTGATACTTGTAATCTTTTACACTTTTACAGAATTATACCATAACATCTACTGTTTCATTTGTCTTTTGCGTCAAAAATTTTACTTATTATTTCTTTATTATAAAAGGAACAAAATAATCTACAGATGGTCAGTAAGTCCAGAACTGCAGCTCTAGTTTCTGAAGTTAAGATGCTGAGACAGAAACAAGGTTTTTGGGAAGGGAAAACAAAAATGTCACTTTTCATTTCAGGGTCAAAATGTGAGGTTACAGGAAGCATCGACAGACAGAAGAAAGAAAACCATAACACAACAGAACGTCTAAGCAGCTGGAGAAAGAAGAAACTGGACAAATAAAACAGTTCCGACGTTAGCAGTGTGTTGTCTCTGCGATTAGCGTTCTACCATAAGATATAATCCAGATGCATGGCGAAATTCCAGCGAGCAGACAGTCTTTCATCCCTTTATTTGTGCTGACGAGATTTCCAGCAAACGCTCAGGACAGCGGGTTACAAGTATGGAGGATGGAGGAGAGCTGAGTAGTGTGATGGTCTTCATTGGTATGAATGGAGTGGACACGAGACCTTGTTGCTTCGGTTCCCATATTATTTTAGCATCGGTGAAGTTGTATCTGCAAGTCCTTCCATTTCCAATTCATCTAATTCCAATTCTTCTGGCTGGAGCATGACACTACCGAGTTACCTGGAAAAGGAAATACATGGTTCACAGATGTAGGAGTTACTCATTTAAGTCATGCCTGAGCTTCCACTCTATTCAAGTACATAAAGCACAATACACCAACACATGCATTTAGAGCCGCGGTCACATGGTATCAAAATGTCCTTTTTCACATAGATTTAGGGGGTTGACAAATCCTAAATTCATTATCTAGCCTACTGATCAGAACTTGTTTGGTATGTCAGATTGTTTAATGAATGGTAGTGGTGTCTTACCAGCAACATAAGCCCATAGTGCAAAAAAAGGTTCAAAAGCAAAACAAAGCAGAATATTTGACTCAAACCATGATGTTGGTATTTTTCAGCAACACAGAGATGACCAGTTTTGATTTAAGAAGAGCTACACTGTCCATTCTACACTTAAACCAGCTAGGAGAAAATGGAGGGAAATAGCATTTAGGAATCTCTTAACTGAAAGAAAAAACATATCCATCCATTCATCTTCCATACCACTTATCCCACACAGGGTTATGGTGGAGCCTGTACAGGGTGCTAACCCATTGCAGGGCACAATAACACACAATTTGGAAATGCCAGTTGGCTTACAACATATGTCTTTGGTCTGTGGGAGGAAACTGGATTACCTGGAGGAAAACCCTGAAGCACATTATTGCACATGCAAGCTTCGTGCACACAGGGTGGAGGCGGGATTCAAGCCTCCAACCCTGGATGTGTGAGGCAAACATGCTAACCACTAAGCCACCTTGCCCCCCAGAAAAAACACATTCATTCATTCATTCATTCATTCATTCATTCATTCATTCATTCATTCATTCATTCATTCACTCACTCACTCACTCACTCACTCACTCACTCACTCACTCACTCACTCACTCACCCTCAGTAAGTATTTTATGCTAGTCAGGGTCATGGTGGATCTAGAGCCTTGCCCAGGAACACTGTGGAAGTGGTGGAAATACACCTTGCATCAGACGAATCATACACATTCATTCTCACCTAGGTGCACTTTAGAGTAGTCAGTCAATAGGTGTTTGGAAATAGAAGGAAACAAAAAAAAAATCTGGAGGAAACCCACATGATCATGGGAAATATGCAAAACTCAAATCAGTAACCTGAGCTCAGGATCAAACTGTGGACCCTGGAGTTATGAGACTGCAACACTAACTGCTGCACCACCATACCACCCATAAGCTACAGTTGACAGCTAATAATTAGCAGCTAACTGTGAAACTAAGTTGACAGGGTTTTTAAGATAATTACATAATGCCAGTTTTATTAGCTTGAAAAATGCCTAATGCCAACAAAAACCTACACTGAGAACTCAAGCAGCATATTATTAAATATCAGTGACCAAAAGAGTTAATGTCAGCAGATTAAAAGTAAGCAGGAAGCTCAAGGCTGCTAGCGGACCCCCTTCCCCCTCCCCCTCCCCCTCCCCTCTATCTAAACACTTATGATCCCTGTGGTAGCAGCACTTGTGCTCGGGTCTGCTTGTGCCCGCCCCTCTGTCATGGTAGCATCTGATGCAGTTGGCACTCAGCAGATTCATTCACTTAGAATATGGCATTTTGCCCAGGCTGCTGGCATGAGAAAAGGTGGCAGACATAAGAGGAGGGTGTAATGGCATGATGCCCAGTGCTCACACTAGCAGGGTGCTGGGTGTGAGGTTGTGATATTTGAGTACATTGTTAATGAGAAGGCATGGTGCGTTTCCACTCCACTGTGTAATCAATGCCTCAAACACACACACACACACACACACACACACACACACACACACACACACACATACATACATACATACATATATATATATATATATATATATATATATATATATATATATATATATATATATATATATATATATATATATATATATATATATATATATAAACTAATGCCAAATACACAGGATTATGTTTTAGTTTATGAGTTTTCATATTTACTATTTTACTTCTTGACTTAAAAAACATTAAAGCACAGTGTCTCTGGAGTTTCTGATGCCATGAAATTGTCATAGACATGCCAATTATTACGGAATGATGTTGAACTACAGACCCTGTGTTTTAACTTCACTAACTATACAGTAACTAAGATAATGTAATTAAGAAAATATTTTGGCATGTTATGTTAGATTTGGAGAATTTTGGCTACTGGTAAATAAATCACTGAGTATGTGACAAAGCAAACTGATATTCAGATACTGAAAAAATAAGGACTAGTTGACTTATCCGGTGTTATAGATGAGCAAAGCCTAGATTATTTCACATATTTGGATGGATTTGACTAAATAAATATCTGAGATTATGTAAATCAATACTGACATCCCTCTTGCATGTGCAACAAACAATAGTTTTTCTATATACATAGCTTAAAAGGTTACTAGCAGTAACAAATCACTCAACTAACTAGTGCTGTGCAAAATTTGGGTGTTATGGTAGTACTATATTTACTATTGTTAAAAAATTTCTGAAAATCTGAAAATGCAAATCAATATTTAGATGTTGAAATCCCACGTGTCTACCTCTGACAAAAGTGACTTTAATGAAGGGTCAGTGGAGTGAGTATCCATTTGCAGCTTTACTATATGAAACAATATAAACAGACATAAAGGCACAGATCAATCACAGGCAAACCTTAGGACCAAGGGTGCTGAGGTATGGGTGGCAGGTGTAGTAACCCGGCCGGGAGTTGTTTACATGATTTATTGATGTTACAGATGGAACAGTTCTGCACATATGAGATAGTGCCTGCCTGCATGGTGGGCCATGAGTGGGACATAAGTGCTGTTAGGAGGGTTAGGGTGGGTCATGAGATTGAGCATGGGTTATTTCTGTCATGATGTCCCATTAAATAGGCGCGACGATTATTATGGGAGATATGATGGGTTCCTCGGTCTGAGCTTGTTGGGACTGTTCGTGTTGGCAGGAGAGACCATTGGAATTGGTGTTCTTTGACCAAGGGTGGTAAGTGACAGTGAAGTGAAAGTGGGTGCAGAACAGAGCCCACCTAGCCTGCCTGGCTCTTTTTGCGGTGCAGATACTCTAGGTCTTGGTGGTCCGTGAGCACTAAGAATGGGTGTTTAGCTCCCTCCAGCAAGTGGCGCCTCTCCTCAAATATGGCTTTCATGGCTAGTAATTCTCTATTCCCGATGTCATAGTTCTGTTCAGTGGCGCAGGGTTTGTGGGGGAAGTAGGCGCAGGGGAAGAGCTTGAGAGGAGTGCCATGACGCTGGGAGAGTATGGCTCCGATGCCCGTATTGGAAGTGTCCACTTCAACAACAAATGGCTTGTCTGGGTCAAGATGGTGGAGGATGGGTGCAGTGGTAAAGCAAGCTTTGAAGTCCTTGAAGGCTCGGACGGCTGTCGGGGAACAGACGAGCCGAGAGCCACCTTTCTTCAGCATGGGTGTCAGAGGTGCAGCTATGGTACTGAAACCTCTGATAAAAATGTCTGTAGAAGTTGGCAAATCCTAGGAAACGTTACAGCTCCTTTAACGTAGTGGGTTGTGGCCACTGTAGTGAACCCCTATGGGCATCCGTCTAGTGCTGCCACTGCCAAAAGAGAGTTACAGGATTTTAGAGGTATGTCGTGGGCCATGGCGAATCCCTCATCAATAAAGTTACCCGTGGCCCCAGAGTCAAGCATGGCTGTGGTATTTATCGGTTTCCTAGAGAATTTTAATATAACAGGTAAGTTCAGACACGAGGCAGAGCGGAGTAATGAACTGCATGCACTCACCATGGCGGTTCATTGTTGAGGGTAAACCAGGCAGGAGGACCTTAGATGTCCTGCTTGACCACAATACAGGCAGAGGTGTTGTCTGATGTGACAATTTCTTTCAGCAGAAAGATGAGTATATCCGAATTGCATGGGATCTTGTTCGCTCATGTGGATGCAACTGTGCTGGATACTTCCACGTTGAGGGGTTTTCAGACTCTAAGGAGGTTCTCAATGCCAATGGCTAGTTCAACGAACCGGTTTAGGGTTTTCCCTTCATCACAACAGGCCAGTTCTGAGCTCCAGGTGCAACCTTTAAGCAAAGTTATTAAACTTATGCTATCTCCTCTCTCTTATATAATCATGGCCTGTTTAAACTAGGTGACAGAATTCCAATGTCATGTTAGCTTATTATCTTCAATCACAAGATTGTTTATTCTCACAAATGGTATACAATATATGGCGGAAACTTTGTAGATACCTGGCCATGAAACCAATATGTGGTTCTTCTCCAAACTGTTGCCACAAAGTTGGGTAAACACAATTGCAAAAGGTGTCTTTATTTGTAGTCCTTTCACTGGAACTAAGGGGTTCAAACATGTTCCAGCATGACAATGCCCCTGTGCACAAAGCAAGGTCCTTGAAGACATGATTTGACAAGATTGGAACAGAAGAACTTGAGTGGCCTGCACATAGCCTTGACCTCAACCCCAGTGATCACTTTTGGGATCAACTGGAAGGCAGACCTGCCTGGCCTCAGTAATGCTTTTGTTACAGAATGGACAAGTCCGCATAGCCATGCTCCAAAATCTAGTGGAAAGCCTAGTGGAGGTTATTATAACAGCACAGCATGGACTAAATCTTGAATCGCATACAGTATGAGTGTTATGGTGAGGTGTTCACAAACCTTTCACCATATAGTCTACTAGGAAAAGAAGATTTCTACAAATAGGGACGTACCCAAAGTCCACCCCATCTCCAAACAGTATTACATTTCAAATTAAGCTTAAATGTTCCTCTTGATCACATCCATCTGTTCCTCCAGCCATCTCAGTCTCCTTCTGTTTCAGTAGTGCTGCTGCCTCTCTAAAAACATCTACATGTTGAGGACAGTAGACAAGCTATGCTGATATGATTGTCAAACTACTGAAAAGATAAGCAAAGAATATTAATAGCTGTTAATAGTTGTTTCTTTCTCTTATTCACATTTTGAGTTGAGTTTCTAAGCAATTGTATTGTTATATAGCCTATAGTTATGTAGACAAATTTCTATGTAGCTGGATATCTTCTTATTTTACTCTGTATATGAAGAAATTTAAATGTGTCCTAATGTTTATCTTAAAAGAGATCAGGCCAGAAGGTTAAAGGTCAGAAGGGTAAATTGGTGTTATACTGCCTGTGTCTCATTCTCTACCATCCATCAGCTTCAGGGAGAGACAGACAGAGAGACAGAGAGTGAGAGAGAGTTGTATTGTGTGGACATCAGCTAATCTTTGTCTCACAGGATTTATTTGATTTGAGCCACTGCATTACTCCTATCTCTGGCCTCACCTTTGAATGTATTCTCCACAAGAGCACTGAAATATCTCTCCTGTTCTCATTCTTTCTCTCTCTGCCCTTGGCCCTTTCCTTCTCCTTCTCTGTGCTGTCTGTTATAATGAACAGCCTGTCTGTATTGGGCCCATAAGAGCCTGCTCAATATTATTGATCAATATGATTGATTGAGCATACAGTCCAGCTTTCATCATGCTCTGTGTTCTGTGACATACAAAATACAATTCATCATTAAAAGCATCGGTTTGCTCATCTGTAGTGCTAATCAGATTTCAGAAATGACATCAAGAATAGTGACATGCCGATACTATTTGGATGTGTTTCAGTCCATCAAAACAACAGTGTAATGTAAAGGAATTTGATTAGGTTTGTTGATTGATTTATCTACAGCAATCTAGGTCTCATGCATTTTCTGTAATTTGGTTCTGAACATTTCCTTAGATAGCAAGCTGTTTGCTAATAACCTACTCAAGACTACGGAGCTGGCTTCAGCAGTTATTACTCAGGTGTACAAAGTCATCAACACTCATTAGTCCATGTCACACCTGCTATGCTTTAAAGAACTACAATATATGCTAAGTAAGTAAGTCAAGATATATACTGTATACTTTTTTTTCTTCAGAAAATGCTTAATTCTTGATAATGAAATGTTCTAAGCTGGTTTGGACAAACCTAATCCACAATATAAACTCACCATCCAATTTATTAGGAACACCTGTACCCCTGCATATTTGCTACAGCAGCAGATGATCACATCGGGTTCCGGTTCTGTCAGCCAAGAACAGAAATCTGAGGCTATCATGGGCACAGACTCACCCAAACTGGAGAGTTCAAGACTGGAAATAGACCAGATGATTTTTTTTCCTAATCTTCAACTGTCCAGTTTGGGTGAGTCTATGCCCATGATAGCCTCAGATTCCTGTTCTTGGCTGACATAACTGGAACCCAATGTGGTCTTCTGCTGCTGTAGCCCATCCACCTCAAGGTTTGATATGACATGCTGAGATGCTTTTCTGCTCACCACGGTTATAAAAAGTGGTTATTTGAGTTGCTATAGACTTCCTGTCAATTCAAACTAGTCTGGTCATTCTCCTATGATCTCTCTCATCAACAAGGTGTTTCAGCGTGCAGACCCTCCACATGATGTTTTTTTGGGTTTTGCGCCATTTTGTGTAAACTCTAGAGACAGTTGTCTGTGAAAATCCCAGATCAGCAGTTTATTAAATACTTAAACCAACCCATCTGGTGGCAACAACCATGCCATGGTGAAAGTCATAGAGCTATTTTTTTTTCTTCATTCTGATGTTCGATATGAACATTAAGTGAAGCTCTTGACCTGTATCAGCATAATTGTATGCATTGTGCTGCTGCCACATGACTGACTGATTGAATAACTGCATAAATGGGCAGGTGTACAGGTTTTCCTAATAAAATGGACATTGTATTCCATATTCCATATAGTAATTGAACGTTCATAGAACAATTTAGTTCCTGTCATAACTTCCATAGAAATAGCTATAAACCTCACCAGCCTCTATGTTTTCTACTTTAACAGGTTAATAATACAAAATAATGTAGCTTGTAGCTTGTTACCAAGAAAGAAGATCTATTGGGTTTCGCCATTCTGTTATAGAAAATTAATCAATACCTCCTGATCAATCAGAATCAAGCATTCTACAGTGCTGTGGTATAAAATCCACTAACTAATCGTGCAGCTTGTAACATTTGACGGACAGATCACCCAACCACAGAAGAGTACCGTGGGTTAGAAGCTGTCTGGATGGGTTTTGAGGTTTATGTGCTAGTATGCAGTGGTTCTGCCTGTCTGATCTGATGTCCAGCTCATGACTACTTTGGCAAACCGGGCTTGTTGTGTTTTTGTTTTCGTACTTGTTTTCTCCTGTCGCCTTTTCTTTTGCATGGTGTCCTCTTTGATTCTAGCCTGCGCTGTATTTAATGTCATATCCAACACTCTTCAAATCCTGCCACAGCTGATTCCTCTAGTCTGCCCTGAGCACACGGAGGAGGAGAGGACGCAGGTCACAAAGCAGGAGGCATAGGAATAGGAAATAGTAATAGGAAATACCCTTTTCCCACATTGCCTATGCTTCCAATCGAGGAAGTTACAGATCCATGATAGAATCAGGATAATCAGCAAGTATGGGGATAAAAAAAAATTAGATAAGAAGGCAGGATGAGCTCTAAAATAACACTGATTGAAATGTAAGAAATTGAGCTAAAGAAAATCATGCAGTCACTAGAAGATTGAAGAGGATAAGGCTTGGTGCACTTGCTACTTCACTGTAAAGGGAAATCTTGCTTAATCCATTTAGAAATCAATCAGATTTAACCCCCAGGTGCCTGAGGATGAGAAATTATACATTTCCTTTGAAGAGTTGAGTGTTGTTGAAAAATTCATGTGTTATTATAGCCTGAATGATAGTTCACACTCAAAGTAGTCTGTATATTTACAGCCATGTGAAAAAAATAAGTACACCGCATGATTTTTTTTTTATTACATATTTACAATTTGCCAATTTTTCCAGGACTGTCTGTCCCAGCAAATTTAGCCCAAGAGCAGACCATCTGATGCAAAAAGAAGTCTCCAAGAATCCTAGAATTTAATCACAGAATCTGCTTGTAAGTCTTGCAACAGTTGGTGTCGAAGTGCATGCTTCTACAATCAGAAAGAGATTGTACAAATTTGACCTGCATGGGAGGCATACCAGTCTTTGGAAGACTACAGTTTGTCAGTGAACATACAGGCACAGACCAGGCCTTTTGGAATGATGTGCTCTGGACAAACGAATCAAAGATAGAGTTGTTTGACCACAGTAACAGTTTGGCACACACCCAAGACAGCTTTTCAGGAATAGCACCTCATACTAACTGTGAAGCACAGTGGTGGAAATGTTATGGTTTGGGGTTGTTCACTGCCTGGACTGGACAGCTTGCACTCACTGATTCAACTATGAATTATGCATTATATCAAAGAGTGCTTGGAAATAATGTGAGGCCATCTGTCTGAAAGTTGAAGCTGAACCAAAAGTGCAACTTTCAACAGGCTAATAATCCTAAGCACACTAGCAAATCCACCAAGGAATGGCACAAAAAGAAGAAATGGAGGGTTATTCAATGGCCTAGACAAAGCTGGATTTGAATCCCATTGAAATGTTGTGGAGAGATTTGAAATGGGCAGTACATCGTGCAACTGAAAGAATATTGCATGGAAGAGTGGTCAAAAATTCCAGCAAGCCTGGTGGACAATTATGCATAAAACACCTACAAGAAGTTATTTCTGCTAAAGGGGGGCAATACTAGCTTGTGAGGCTAGTAAGAGTGTACCTACTTTTTCCACAGAAGAATATCACATGTTGATTAAATGATTGAAAAAGCTCATTTTCCTTGTGGTTTGGTTTAAGTATATCAACTTAATTAAAAGGCACTGTTTCAAAGATGATCAAATGTTTTCTTGTTCAAATATTTCAGACAAGCCAATAATTTCCATGGGGTACACTTATTTGCTCACATGACTGTATACTCTATATTTGTGTAAGCGTTTAGAGTGCATCTGGAAAGTATTCCCAGCGCTTCACTTTTCCACATTTTGTTATGTTACAGCCTTATTCCAAAATGGATTAAATTCATTATTTTCCTCAAAATTCTACAAACAATACCCCATAATGACAATGTGAAAGAAGTTTGTTTGAAAATGTTAATAAATTTGCAAAGATTTCAAACAAACTTCTTTCACGTTGTCATTATGGGTTATTGTTTGTAGAATTTTGAGGAAAATAATGAATTAATACATTTTGGAATAAGACTGTTACATAACAAAATGTGGGAAAAAGTGAAGCGCTGTGAATACTTTCCGGATGCATTGTATGTATGCAGGGGTCCTTGTTTCAATCAGTCTTTATATGACCAATTTTGCGATAATACAGCATGATGTTTATTGTTATTGTACATATTAATGTCTGTTTTGTTACAAATGAATAATTGGTTTGTATCTACAGTATGTTTAATATTTCGTTCACTGTAATTTCTTTGGTAATACTGGAACGGGAAGCTGCTATGCCTTTAAACAGAGAATGAACTGAAAATTCAGTGTGTGTGTATGTGTGTGTGTGTGTGTGTGTGTCTTACTGTTTAACATAGAGTACGGTTTGCCTCTGTAAGAGAAGAATTACTATAATTATGCACTATCTAATGAACTGGCAGCACAAATTGATGGGCAGTGCTGTAGTTGGACACACTTCTAAAGCACACATGCTCCAGATTAAAACTCAGTGTGTTTGCACATGAAGTGTGTTTTAGGAAATGTAGTTTGCTGACTGAGTTGACCTGACAGAAAGGATGCATTCCTTAATTAGAATTGAAACATACGATGCTGACTTAAGTGTGATTTGACATACAGTATGTAGAATTAATTCATATTATTGTTTCTGTTACTAATAATTAAAATAATATTCATGTACTGTAATAAATATTTTTATACCACAGCAGGGTTGAATGCTTGAATCTGATTGGTCAGAAGGTGTGTATTATTTTCATATAACTGCACAGATAGTTCTGGCTGTAACATGAATGATAAGGAAATATTTATGCACTGTTTATCGCAACTACAGTGTAGGTGAAAACAGAAAGTAACTTGTCTATTGAATGTTCAACAATATTAAATTGAACTATAAAATATTCAACTATTAAAATGCATGACTTTTCATACATTAATAAAATAAACATTTTAACCATTGCCACTGGCATCATTGTAATCACTGTGGTACTGTATAAGCAGAATAACACACTCCAGACCACACTGTTATGTGAAAAATCGGGGGGTAGTGGCTATCCGCTTATGCGTCAGTGATGCAGTCACTCCCCTCGGGCATGCATTACTTCCTTGTAACAGCACAGTCTGTTGTGTGTTATTCCTTGCATATCTTTAATGTTGAAACCAACACATTTTGGAATGTAATGATAGCAACCGGCAGCACAAATTGATGGGCAATGCTGTAGGCGGTCAAACTTCTCAAGCACACATGCTAAAGATTAAAGCTTAGTGTCTTTGCACATAAAGTGCATACTTGAATTTGTATGTTTGTGTGTGTGTCTCTGTGTGTGTGTGTGTGTGTGAATGTGTGTGAGCGTGCACCCACTAACCTTTGTCGTTTTAACCTTGTTGCCAGTACTGCAGCTCCAGCCTGTGAGATCTGGTAGAACTTTACACTCCTCTCCATCCAGACATGGCTGCATCTGACACCACCACTTCTGGGCTACTATAGATGCTACATGCATGCAAATAAGATAAAGAAATGAATTCACATTACAAACAACAACAACAACAACAATAATAATAATAATAATAATAATAATAATATCCATCCATTTTTGTACCACTTATCCTACCCAGGAGCTTATCCCAGGGGACTCAGGGGACAAGGTGGGGGACACCCCTGATAGGGTGCAAACCCATCGCACACATGGTCACACACACTCAGATGCCCATTCATACACCACGGACAATTTAGAGATGCCAATCAACCTACAACACATGTATTTAGACTGTGGGAGGAAACCAGAGTACCTGGAGGAAACCCCCAAAGCACAGCGAGAGCATGCAAACTCCACGCACACACAGCGGAAGCGGGATTCGAGGCCCCAACCTTGGAGGTGTGAGGCAAATGTGCTAACTACTAAGCCACATCCTAATAATAATAATAATAATAATAATAGTTATTGGTGTTGCTGTTATTATTTTTGCGATTAATAAAACTATCCATATATTATGTTACTCATACAGAATGCGCTGAATAACCATTCAGAAATAAGTGCATATAAACCTTAGCAAGAAAGCATCAGCTTAGGTAGAAAGTAGTGCTGAGAAAGCAGAGCGGGGCAGATAGCTGAAGTGAGAGATGGAAAGAGGGAGGAGAAGAAGCAGGATGGGGAGAGGGGTTTATTTGACATTTCCTCTCAGGCAGGGTGCAGAGAGAGCACACAGACAATGCTTTTATGGTAAAGAAAACAAGATCAAAATCGATTGCGCCGTCAAGTGCCCAGTGTTGACACAGTATTAAATGAATCAGCCAGACAGAGATAGAGAGAGGCAAGTGCAAGAAATCGGTCAAAGAAAGAAAGTGGTCTTAGTCTTTGTAAAATGAGTGCAGCATTAGACACTGCCGACAGAGCATTAAATTAATCACACAGCGGAAGGGAGAGGGCGGGGGGGGGGGGGGGGGGGGGGGGGCATCACTAATATTATTTCCACGTTGGTTTCAGAAAACAAATATAGAAGGTGCTTTTCTTCCCGCCTTCAGTGTTGCAGAATGCCCTGCGGCTCGCAAGAGGCATTTCTAATATCAACACTTCCTTCACAACAGCACCTATTCATGAGGGTGAACAGGGTGTTTGCTACACTTTCTTGCAAACGTTTTGTATAACACATTTATAGGCTGACCTTTTTCAAAAGGTCAGGATGACAGAGCGAGGAAAAGCGAGAGGGAGAGAGATGGAGGGAGATGGAGACAGAGAGGAAGTGATCTTACCATCGACGCAGGATGGAGCAGCTCTGGTCGTCCCAGCGACCTGCCCGGGTAGGCAGGAGCATTTGACAGTCTGAGATCTCTCTTCAATCTTGTTCTTATTACAGCAGCGATGGGCCGCAATTACTTCACATGTCCCAGCCTTCACATGCACTGTGGCAGTTTTGAACACACACACACACACACACACACATACACACACACACACAGGGCATAAATACAAATTTAGCCATAATGAACATACTTACAGATATAGCATATAGATTAGATTTACACTCACTGACCACTTTAATAGGAACACCTTGTAAACCTACAATTATCCAATGCTCGATTGGATTTGGATCATATTAGACATGTTTTGTCAATTACATAATATTTCAGCAAGTATTAGTAATGATACTTTGTTTATGGCTGTAGTAATATTAGACATTTATCAAGAACCCCAGTGAAAAACATAATAAAACAGTAACTTTTAGAAAGACAAAATATAATAATAGACTTTGACAGAAGTACAAATATTGCGAAATCTACAGACACATATTAAGCTGTTGCAGCACAGATAAAGAGAAGCATGTGACTGAGTTGGCATTTTGAGATGAGTGGAATTGTAATGTAGCCTCAGGACCTTCAGGACCCATGCAAACACAGTTCACAACACTCTACCTGGTGTAAAGAGTCAAAAAAAAAAACATCATCTAATAAGAAAGAGACAGTTACAGCAGTTGTGATGGGAAGGAAAATGAGCATGCAAATCCAAGTGATGACAAATGTGACAAATGTGAGTCAGACATTTAGCCCCAATCACCAAAAGACAAAAAAAAAGTTGACAGAACCCAAGGCAGGGAAAGAAAGTTATAGTCATGTCTGAACCTCTTTTAGAAAAAACAAACAAACAAAAAAAAAACCCCAAAATATTGGATTATTCATTGGAAGGTCGTGACTTCAAACCTCAGCACTGCCAAGTGGCCACTGCTTGGCCCCTGAACAAGGCACAGCTGTATAAATGATATAAATGTAGGTCATTCTATATAAGGGCATCTGCCAAATGTAATAAAGGTAAAAAATGTACATGTATAAACCTTGCAAAGCGTAGAAAGTGCTGACAGGTTAAGACACATACATCACCTACATTCACAACATGATTCTGTCAATCTGAGGAGTCAGGACTGCTTTGATCTGGGAACTATAAGGGTGGTGGTGTTGATAGTGAGGCAAAATGTGCAATGCCAAGGAAAGCTATCCAGCTAGAGGCAACAGTGGCAGACTCAAAAGGGAACCCTTCCTCTTTTGTGATGAAATGATGTTCACTATGAGTATAATGTCAATAGAGTCCTGGGATAAGTAGGATAAGCTCATGACCGTCTTGACCGTCGATACAAATCTTAGGTACAAATCAGCAGTATCCAGGTGACATTATCCAATTATCCACAGAAGCATGGGTGAGTCTTGGGCAAGAACTGTTTGGGGGAAATCTGGGGTTATCCACAGCAGCAGAGCTCCAAGTATCAGCATGAGTAAGTATGCTATCATTACATTCCAAAATGTGTTGGTTTCAACATTAAAGATACATACGCAAGGAATAATACACAACAGACTGTGCTGTTACAAGAAAGTAATGCATGCCCGAGGGAAGTGATGCAGCATGACGCACAAGCGGGGAGCCACTACCCCCCCGATTTTTCACATAACAGCGCAAAGTGTGTTATTCTGCTTATACAGTACCACAGTGATTATAATGATGCCAGTGGCAATGGTTAAAATGTTTATTTCATTAATGTCTGAAGAGTCATGCATTTTAACGGTTTAATATTTTATAGTTCGATTTAATATTGCTGAACATCCAAAAGACAAGTTACTTTCTGTTTTCAGCTATGTTGTAGTTGCGATAAACAGTCATTCCCTCACCAAGGAACCACCACTCTCTCTTTTCTCATATCACTCTCACTTGATTGGATCTCTCTCTCTCTCAAAAAAAAAAAAAAAAAACCCAGCTTGCAGCTTGTCATTTTACTGGAAAAACATAAAGCGTAAACTCCTCTATCCTGAAGAATATCCTATGCTGATAAACTTCACAAAGTACCATAACTGTTACAAAGCCCTTACAACCGAGATTCCTTCAATAAAATAAACATTAAATAAATGTCTCCTAACAAAAAAACATCAACAATTATACATTTTACTTTGATTAACATGTTTTTTTTTAAATGTCTAGCGTCTGTCATACAAGTCACTATGTAATAACTGTTAATATAGAAACAAGAATGTGTTACAACAAGTGCATAAATAATTCCTTATCATTCATGTTACAGCCAGAACTATCTGTGCAGCTATATGAAAATAATACACACCTTCTGACAAATCAGATTCAAGCATTCAACCCTGCTGTGGTATAAAAATAATTATTACAGTACATGAATATCATTTTTATTTTTAGTATCTGAAACAATAATATTCATTAATTCTACATACCTTATGTCAAATCACACTTAAGTCAGCATCGTATGTTTCAATTCCAATTAAGGAATGTATCCATTCTGTCAGGTCAACTCAGTCAGCAAGCTCCATTTCCTAAAAGACACCGCAGGCACCAAACATGGCCACCCCAGAATACACATGCCAAAACTCATGCACCTTGTCATGTTTGCAATCACTAGACTTCTGATCATGTACACCTGTCTCCAATCACACTCACACCCTTTATAAACATACTTTCACTACGGACCCTTTGAAAAGTATATGCTCAGTTGCTCAGTTTCCTCGTTCACCAGACGTTACCAAGCCTATATATGCTACCCTGGTTGGACTCGGACTTTGCTTCCTTGTTTACATGCTCTGTCTTTGCCTAGTTAAGCCTGTATATTGATCACCTGACCTAAGCCTGTTTCTGAATTTGATCTTGTCTGTCATTTTGGATTTGTCTGCCTCTCTCTCATTAAAAGATTCTTCTCAGCCTCCTCATAATGATAAATTCCATATCAATTAATGAACGTAGAAAAAAACCTGAAGTTGGGGGAAATTCTGTAATTATTTTATGACAAGTATGCTAAACCCTTAGCGTGGTGACAGGAAAATAAATAAAGGAATTAACTTATCTAATAACCTAAACCTGGGTGCACGGTGGCTTAGTGGTTAGCACGTTTGCCTCACACCTCTGGAGTTGGGGGTTTGATTCCTACTGTGACCCTCTGTGTGTGCAGAGTTTGCACATTCTCTCTGTGCTACAGTGGTTTCTTCCGGGTACTCCGGTTTCCTCCCCCAGTCCAAAGACATGCATGGTAGGCTGATTGGTATGAATGTCTGTGCATGGAAGGAGCCTCCCATTATTTCTCCAAAGTTTGCAAGCTTTTTGTACGTACTACAATTCCTAATAAAACTTGTGCACTACATAAAATGTCAGATTGCAAGTGAGCTGAAAAGCATCACAGACTCAAAGCAGCTGTGGTGACTTCCTGTTTGTTCACTATTGTGAATTATCTTGTGTGAATTACATTCTACTGGTGTAAAAGTGAGCACGGAGTGCAGGCTGAGACCCTAACACATCTAAGAGAGCATTATAAATGGCGAGAGATAGAGTTAAATAACAGTCTGAGAATTCTCGGCCATGCACGTATTCGTCGTGCCTAGATAATGCAGCCATGGTAATACAAAGCTTAGTGAGATTTCATTGGATTTTGTTGGAGGGGAATCATGCGAGAAATCTACAAGGACATTTCCTGCAAACACGAGCAATTGCTTTGTACACTAATTAACTACAAGATTACTCTGTCATTACATTTGTATTTTAAATTATTGATTCAATTTCACTGAATTGGATCTCTTAACTGTCATAACTAAGAAAAGAGAACTCTTAATTTAATTTTGCTCTTTGTTCATAAACAGTCTGATTAAAAATTAGTCAGGCAGTTCCTTTGGGAAAGTTTACTTTACCATGAACTCTGTTCTGGATCTTGTGTTTATGAGTTGATAGATCACTGATCATGCAAATGCATGATTGACCATATAAATGTAATCAGAATAGAGGTATCTTGCACAGTTTTACAGTGCAGATCATGACGTCTGTGTCTTGGGTCATTAGAAATGTTACATAACGTTGTTATATTACTAATGTGAAATTACTCTCCTCTAAAATGGGCCTGAACATTGCACTTCTATAGACCATATTAGTGAGCTGTCTAGAGAAATTGAGATTCAAGCTAACAGTTTAACAAATCAGCAAAATGTTTGCCTTTATAAATTCAGAATAAAGCAGCATTATACTCTACAATCATATGAATAATTTTAGTTACTGGTCCTGAGTGCTGTTCGTGTACAAG
Organism: Ictalurus punctatus; assembly: GCF_001660625.3. Taxonomy (NCBI): domain Eukaryota; kingdom Metazoa; phylum Chordata; class Actinopteri; order Siluriformes; family Ictaluridae; genus Ictalurus; species Ictalurus punctatus. Next base: position 25,034,800 of record NC_030420.2, read on the forward strand.
GAACATCTGAAACATGTTTGTGCCTAAGATCTCACAATTCTAACAAAGCAGCACTTGTTTTTTTTTCCATTTGGCTTTTTACACTAGCTTTTATTGCTTTCATAGATTTTCAATTTTGCACTTCGTTTTCCACCTACATGCCATTAGCTTGTTAAGAGGCAATCCAGAGTTCTCGTCTGATGCATTAAAAAACAGTTTGATTCAGATCAATAAAACACTAGTAAGGCCTTCATCCTAAAATTCTCTATCCTATATTTCCCAAGAGTCAGAGAGCATCATACCACTCTTTAACGAGAGCAAAATAATGACAGAGCACAGCACAGAGAGGATGGAGAGTGCTGTATACATTCAGCACCAGACACTCAGAGAGAACAGCAGAACCATGAAAAGAACAGCACAAAATTCAGCGCTGTGAGTGAACCTGAATATCCCGAATATGACAGACTATATGTCAATATACTGTATAAGGCAATACGGGACAAGACATCTTCCTTCTCTCATGGTATCCAAACAGCATGGTTCTCCCACAGACGTTGTCACATCGATAATCGATTTTCATTATTGTGCTGAATTACTTAGTCAAATTCTTGTGTATGTTATAACTGAAAAAATAGCTTCTGACTGTTATAGATCCCTTTGCCACCAGAATTACTGGCACTTTTTAAAATAAATGGCAAAATTGAATATAGAAATTAAACAATTCTTTTAATAATGAAACACAATTTAAATTACTTAAACTTCTTGCCTTTCCTCAAAAATAAAAATCTTACATAATGTTCCTCCTTGGCATTTCAGTAGCTTCTCTTGATGATTTAAAAAAAAAAAAAATGTTTTACTGCTTTAATTGATATCCTTTAATTATTTAAGAGACAGTGTACAAAGAAAATGATCAGATAATCATTGTTAAAAATTGGTGGCAGATCGTTCATGATTTGGAGCTGCTTTCTAGCTAGTGGTCCAGAAATGCTTATAAAGATTGATGATGTTATGAGTCTCTCTAAGGATATACCAGGATATTTTAATCCAAAAGTTGGTTGTCTCTGCCAAGAGGTTAACACTTGGCCGATCTTTGAAATCCATGGTTTATTCTCCAAGAAAATGAAAATATGTTTGATGGAAAATCAAGAGAGTGGAAATATCCAGAATATTGTCAGATATTTCCAATATTTCTTATTATGAAATTATTATAAATCAAATATAATATTATCCAGTTTCTTTTCAGATGCTTTTATACATATTCTGCTTTAAATTGTCTTATTTTGTTGGCGGATAATTTCAATATCATGTGTAATAATGTTTAGATTTCTAGCATTTTTATAATACTCATAAAATTGGAAATTGGGATTCATGCACATGTGTAATGTGTTTTATGTGTTAGTTATATTTAGTTGCATTACATAATCATGTTTTTGTTTACGCTGTGTTGCTGATTGTTTTTGTATATATATATATATATATATATATATATATATATATATATATATATATAAAGGGACAGCAGATCACATTTACATTGATTAATGTGTATTGCACCTGTTAAATAAGTACAAATATATATAGAATACGGGAATAACCTGTCAACAACATAATTACCCAAACATACATCCAAATCAACACCAGAAATACTGCAAGACATTGCAATACAGATGTTGTTGGAAAAGTGGTCGGGGTGCACGGTGGCTTAGTGGTTAGCATGTTCACCTCACACCGCCAGAGTTGGGGTTTGAATCCTGTGGCTTTGTGTGTACTCCGGTTTCCTCCCCCAGTCTAAAGACATGCATGGTAGGCTGATTGGCATGTCTAATGTGTATGTGATTGTGGCCTGTGATGGATAGGCACCCTGTCCAGGGTGTACCCTGCCTTGTGCCTGATGTTCCCTGGGATAGGCTCCAGGTTCCCTGAAAAGGGGTAAGCAGTTGAAGATGGATGGAAAAGTGGTCCAAGATCTCTCTAGAAGTATCTCCATCCTTGGAGACATTATAAGAAGCAGCTCAGAACTGTTATTCTTTCCTGACAAAGCTAAATTCCGATCATTTTACAATCAGTGATTTGTAAAATACCACTCATTGCATGGCGTGCCAATAATTTCAGATTTGAATGTATCATCTCATGTCAGTTGCATGTCAATTACACAATGAGAGCATCATGCACCAAACAATATTACCATCAAATCTTTGTTATCATTTTAAGTAGAACTGTCAAATCAACATCAAATAGCCAAGATGTGAAAACTGGTTTGATTGTATTTTAGTGTAGACACACAAACATATATTACACTGTATAGCAAGGATAAGCAGCCAGGATACATAGGTCATTAGGAAAAGTTTAAGAAACTGAACATTGTGACTCAAAATGTTGATTGTCTTTAGAAATCCCAAGTGTATAACAGTAGTCCTCCTGTATAACATGTGTATCATGTGTGGAATATTATATAACAAGTTAGGAAATTATTATTGCCCTGGAGTTACAGAAAGTGACAAAGGGAAAGGAAAAAATTAAAAAGAAATCACCTCTGAGAGTCTGAAAGCTTCAGAGACTAACAGGGTTAAATACCTTACCCAATCCTTCACAAAGTTCCCTCTAGAATGATAGGGGAAAAAAGATTCACCTTGTGAACAAGACCATTCATCACTGTCTCGCATCCTGCTCTGCTGCCCTCTGGTTCAGGTTCAGCAGCAGGGTTGTCTCAGTGTTTTTGACTGTGTGTGTGTGTGTGTGTGTGTGTGTGTGTGTGTGTGTGTGTGTGTGTGTGTGTGTGTGTGTGTGTGTGTGTGATTGCAAAGCTGTAAACCTTTAGGATCAGGGAGTGTTGATTTCTCCACGCAATAAATGTCATTTATTACAGCAAGAAATCCCACAAAGCCTGAAACCCACTAACATGGTTAACTACAGGGACCCAAATCAACCCTAAATGCCAAATGCAAATATATTTGTTTCTGTGAGAAACAGGTTTATTTTTGCTGAGGATGAAAAGGAGGTGCAGTCTGAAGCTTCTGACGGACGTTTCGGAACGAACCCGCTTGCAGGCCACAAGGGACTCGGTTAATTGCTCTGAGTGCAAATTAAAAATTTATTAGCGAGTCCTTGCGATGCAGTAATAATGACATCTCACTTACTGCTCAGACTTTAGCAATGTGTCATTGCGACTGCTCAGCCAAAAGAGCAGAACTGTTGTGACCTTGAAACGTCTGAGTCATGGTTGACTTTTCTGCATGGTCACTGATAAATAATAATAAATTCCAATCCTACGAGTACGCAACTTTCAATGACTTTTTAACTAGTCACCGTTCAACTCTAATGCTCTGTGCTTTAATCAATGACCTGTTTACTGTATATGTTAAGGTCACTTCAGTTTTATATGTATACACTAGCACTATTAACATTAATATACACTGTGACTAAGCAGCTTTACAGAAAATCCCTCAAGAGCAAGCCAAAGGCATGAGACAACATGAGGAGGAAATCTTGAGACTCAAAAGGGAACCCATTCACTTTTGATGTGTTATTTGATGTGTTATTGGCTTAGTGGTTAGCACTGCTGCCTTGCACTTGAGGGTTGAATCTCGCCTCTGGCCTGTGTGTGCAGAGTTTGCGTGTTCTCCCCTTGATTCGGGCAGGAATACATCCGAAATGGGATACCGGTCCGTTGCAAGGCACCAAGTCGCAGACATTTACACACTAATCACACCTAGGGGCAGTTTAGAGTTTCCAATCCACCTACTGGCATGCCTCAGACATGGGAAGAACATGGAAAACTCCATGCAGACAATAATCCGAGCTCAGGATCGAACCGGGGACCCTGGAGCTGTAAGGCAACACCATGCCGCCCAGATTAGTATATCTAATCCTTTGATTTTTACTAATCCTATTACTGTTAACATTTGCACTATCAGAGAAAGAGTGCATAATTAGTGTAATTAAAAAGCTTACACAATGTTCCCAGTTAGATCTATGGAAATGTACACTGTGTGAACCTTGTTGTTAATGCTCCTACATGTAAAATGTTGCAGCAACATTTTAAAAAGAATGTCAGAAAACTTGATATGACATTCCTACAGCCAAAAAGTTGAGAAAAGTTTATTGACTACAGCTGGCTACAGTCATCAAAAAACTACTAATTTCTCCCTTTCTAAAATAAGTTTTATAACTGGCCTGCTGGGTTTTGAGTTTGGACACGTTCACAATGCAATCGATGCACATGATAAAGATCTGTCAGGCAGCCGTCTGTGCAGAAATAGCATTCTGTTGTCAGAAAGATTCACATCTCATCACATCACTACTTGGCGATGTTAAAGGCCTCGCTTGCAAAACCCAAAGTTCTTGTTATGGCGAAGTGGTAAAGGCTCTTGTTTTTGACCTTTGAAATGTGTGAAGATTTTTGATGTAGACATTTTCTAGTGCAAAAATCGTGGATTGTAAACAGAGCGGAAACATTCCAGGAACTATTGGCATGAGAATAACTCCTCCAGTGCCTGCAAAACAATATCATCTATTTTTAACGAGAAGCTGCAGTGTGTGGTTTATGGCTATGCACCATCCCCTCTAATGCCAGGTTTTATAGGAGCATTGTGGCTCTCCTCCACCCCTGCCCTCTTCCTCTAAATGAAGCCATTACTGCAGACAATGCTGAGGCATCGCCCCTTAACTATTCATGGAGGGCTACAACCTGATTATAAACCATTCTGCTGCAGCTTACGCTCAATCTAATTTGACAGGCCACAGCTGTCTCACTACAGGAGACCAGGGCCAACTCCCGATGGTGCTTATGAAAAGCTCACTGAATGACAACTGTCCCTCTGAGACGACTAGTCAGAAGCTCACCCACACACTGCCCGCAAGAACTTCTCTCCTCCTACTCCTGCTTTGATACAGCACAGAAATGTCTGAGGAGAACAGAAATCTTGTCATATCTCTGAAGAAGGAAAATAAAGGCTGGAGATGAATAGCAGCATGCTCCGTAGTTAACCCTAATAAAGAAAGCTTTTCTGAGTGCTCAGTCTGCTATGTACTATACAGCTCGCTTCTAAAAGATCATTTTGAAGGAACTGTTCCTATTTCGATGCTGTCATGCTCCAAATCGCTTCACTCTGCCCATCACACCAGCTCTGTGATGGACCGAGTCTTGAAAAATGACCGTCATGATGGCTGCTGGAGAGTGATTTAGCCAATCGGTGCTAAAAAAGCATTTCGCAATCAGTGGGGTCTCCGCCGTCCCACAGCTCTTACACTGATAGCTGCGTCTGTATGATGTGATGAGTCCTGACATCCAGACCAAATTGCAGCCTTGTTCACCACTAACACACTTCAATTGCCTGCATGCTGTCGATAATTTCAACCGTGACTTATAGGGCTATATCTGCTAGTGGGTTGTAGCACTGCAAACCACATATTGGCATTAAAAGCTGTGACAATTTATTAAACAGGCACAAAAGGCTTTTATGCTTACAATAAGATGGAAATACTGTTTTGTGCTTTGGGAAGCTGCATATGCATTTGTAGGCGTTTCATTCTCAAAGCACAAAACACTGATTTCGTGAATAGACAGAAACAGTTTTACAACCAAAAGAAAATTTGAAAAGGGAAAACCAAAAAATATTAAGTCACGAATGAAAGACTTCTATGTGTTATAGGAAAAATAATCCCCAGCAAGCTGGGGTGCTGCCTTTACCATCAGCATAAGTGTTTTATTTCTCTTATAGCAAGTTCCTACACAGGGTCATGGGAAGCCTGGAGCCTATCCCAGGGAACTCAGGGCACAAGTTGGGGGACACCCTGGCTGGGGTGACAACCCACCGCAGGACACAATCACACAAACATTCACACACTATAGACAATTTGGAAATGCCAATCATGTTACAGTGCATGTCTTTGGACTGGTGGAGGAAACCGGAGGTGTCGCTGACGTTCACATCTCAGTTGGTCCACAACACTTCTAATCTTTTTGAATTTGTTAATAAGCTTGGCAACAGTGTGGTGTGTGATCTGCTCGCCATGTTTCCTGGTAACGTCCACTGCAACCTTGCGACAGCTTTCTGATCGCGGCATGAGAATGATTTCAATACGTTCTTCTATATATATATATAAACTAAGTCTGAAAAAATTTGGAAGACATTTTGCTAAATAGTGGTTATTTAGTGTTCATTTCCCCTGTGTATGGAGACTTTTGGGACACTCTGTAGTGTTACCTCATATACAGCACAAACTTGTAAAATTGTAAAATTAAACCTCAGATTATCTGCATAAGAAAAAAGGAGAACAATTTCCAAAAAAACCCCCCAAAAAACCCCAACTATATTATATACACACACGTGCATGCACACACACAAACACACACGCGCGCGTGCACAAATACACACACACACACACACACACACACACACACACACACACACACACACACACACATACTGTCTCAAGAATACAAATACTTGTTTTTAGCATAAAAAGATGCTTCAAAAGTGTTGCTGAGAGCAAGAATGTGAAAAAGAGATGGAGACAGAGAAAATAACACAAACTCACAGAGACAGCGACCATTTCACTAGCAGAGCTACAGCTTTTATCGATCTGCTCAATGGCTTCTATAAATCAGACAAGCACATCCATTCTAAATACAATGGCTATTATAGTGAAGGAAAACACATAGAGACATGCATTAGTGGATGTGCACGTGCTACACACACATACACGCACACACACGCAAGCACAAGCACACACACACACACACACACACACACACACATTTTCTTTGCTTCAGCAGAGGCCCACTGACTGCAGACAATGGTGAGAACACCTGCAGGGTTTTTTTTAAAAGGGCTTTAACCTACAGTATATCAGCAGCACCTCATCAGCTCGAAGCTGAAAATGCCACGATTGCCAGCGAGACTGCTGAACAAACAAAGGAGCACGAGCTCAAAAGAAAAGTGCAAAGAGAATGAAGTAATGGAGATCCTGCATCATCCAGAGAGGAGCTTTATCAGAATATACTCGTCAGCAAAACTGACTCATCTGCGTCCTATACAGAGAAGAAGTGCACAGCTTTATTTTTATTTATAACACTAGAGAGAGACAGAGTGTGTGGAGGGAGAAGGAGAGAAAGAAATAGACTATGAGAGAGATACAGATACAGTAGTCTCAGAGAGAGAGAGAGAGAAAGACAAAGAGAGAGACTCTGAGAGAGAGAGAGACAGAGAGACTCTTGACATGTGAAAAACTATTGACACCATTGTTGACAATGGAATTGATTGGCAAGAAAGAGAAAAAAAAAATATTCCAGTATCAGAAAAGGGAAAAATGTCTTAGTAAATTAAAGAATCAAGATTAAACACAATTTCCAATTCAATATTAAGCTACCGTTTTTATGGAAATAAATCTGTGCCAAAAGCATTGAATGTAACTTTTCAAGAAACAAACCAAAATATACATTAAGAAAGAAAGAAAGAAAAAAACACTCTGAAAGTGTAAACAGTGACCTCAGTGGCAAAAATTGAACACGGTCTTCAAATAAACAGTGTTCTTTATTAACAATTTTCTAAGCTATGTTTTAGATAATCACGGTTTCTGTTAGAGTTTTTGTTTATGCTTTCAAGCTTTGTGTTTATGCTCCTCAAGTTTACGTTCCCCATTCTGTTACAAATCTCATGTGTGTAGCGGGGCTTAAGAGAGATTTATTCCCATTGGCTAGTGAGATTTGGATCAACAGCTCGGGTGTCCAGTTGAACAGGGGGAGGATGACGTTGATGATACGAAAGACATTGCTCTCTCAGAAGTTTGTGCCAGAATGGTGAACGTAAATTTGCGGAGTGTAAAGGAAAACACCGAAGGCGTAAAATGAAAACTCTGGTAGTGCGTGTTCATAAACCATGATTAGTGAAAAGTGTTAACAAAGAACGCCGTTTATTTGAAGAGTTTTTCTGAAATTTTCTTCAGTTTCAAGTGTTTTTCTTCTTTCTCATATATTTTTGTTTGTTTCTTGCAAAGTTACGTTCAATACTTTTGGCACAAATTTAATTCCATTCTATTTTTTCTCATCAACCCATAAACACTGGCAGATGGTTTTCCAGCACATTTATATTTTTAAGCGAACAATAAAAAAGACATTCATTCACACAAAGGAATTCCGACTCCTAATAGCCATCTCTCACATGCTCTCTCTCTCTCACACACACACACACTTGCACCTCACAGCCTGTATCTGATCACCTCTGTGATAAACACAGACATCATGGTGAGATCTCGTAATGGCAGTAAATTACCATCAGCGTTGTTGGAGCGGTGCTGTAATTTGTAGTATGATTTAGAGCAGCTGCTGTCAGAGATCCTGTATCTGACTCTCCGTTGCTGCAAGTGTAAGTGCGAGTGTGAGTGTGTCCAGAGGAAGTCACTCATCACACACACACACACACACACACACACAGTGTCTGGAGTGGTGATACAATCCTGCCTTCATCAGCCTAATCGATTAGTGCGATAATGCTCTAATGAATACTGCATGTGAGAGTAAGAGGTAACAGTGCTAACCACTAAGCCACCGTGCCCACCTACATACATGAGTAATACATGAGTTGACATTCAGTACGTTTACATGGACAGTAGTAATCTAATTATTGACCTTATTCTGAATAAGACAATATTGTGATTAAGGTGGTCACATGAGTTGCTTTTAGAATATTCCTTTCATGTTCATGTTTTACATGTTATAGAACATACATCGATTAACAGCACACGTCATTACATCCCCACGCCACGTCGTCTGACATCCCTGCAGAATTTCACGTATCGACATACAATTCGTCTTCATTATGGTACCGTATACAGTTTTGGTTTTTCATTTTTATTTTTATGAACGCTTCAAGTGCGGTTAATTATTTATCATGCTGTACGTGCAAATAGATGACCGCTTGAAGCTGTGGGCTGCGTCTGAAACCGCGTACTTACCTACTATATAGTATCTGAAATACATGTATTTCGCCTACTATATAGGAGGTAAGTACGCGGTTTGGGACGCAGCCGTGCTCTCTTGTTTGTCGTCAAACTGTTGAGCACTGCCGGGTGTGTACATGTCCTGTCGCAAAATGCGGTGAAATCTCCCACACGACGTTAATAATGTGATTAAGGTGTGTACATGTCTGTAATGCACTTCAATAAATAGGAACACTCCACACGACTTCATTCGATTTGTGTTTACTTCGAGTATGACTTTAGTCAGATTAAGGTAATTAAAAATTGCTGTTTACATGGTAGTTTCTTAATCAGAGTATTGTCTTAATCGGGTTAATATTGGATTATTGTTGTCCATGTAAATGTACTGAATATTTCATCTCCATTTTCTGTATTAACATTGCATCATTCTTTTCATTTGATCATCATGATGGAACATGCTTGTTCTAAAATGTAAATGTATACCAAGCAATTAGCTACTGAAGTACTTCTTTCACTTGATACTTTGTCACTTTCACTCACGTATCTGTGTGAATATTTTCATTCATCTAGGTCATGGTCTCTTATAGTAGGGAAGTCATGGCGATGTGTAATCTAATCTTGAAGATATTTTGTCATTGGTAAACCACATAAAACACATAAAAATGGTATTCATTTCAAACTGGCCATGCTGTCATTGTTCCCTTTGTTCAGTTGCATGAATGTGTGGCAATGAATGCATGTGTGTGTGAGTGTACGTGGGTGGGTGAGTGTGGGTGTATATGTGTGTGAGTGGATATGTGCATGAGTGGGTATAGATGTGTGGATGAGTGTGTATATGTGTGTGTGTGAGTGTTTATGTGGGTGGGTGGGTGGCTGTGGATGTAACAAATGGTTCAGTCCTGCTAGCGTGTGACTGAGTGGAACAGCAAAGTGGATGGAGCTTTCTATCAGCGCTATACATCTGTGTGTGTGTGTGTGTGTGTGTGTGCGCGTATGTGTGAGACAGATTAATCACAGTCCCTTGAGGAGCCCAGCAACCCTTATACATTAATACTCTCCAAAGTTATTAACTCCCCAGGCAGAACGAAAGAGAGAGAGAGAGAGAGAGAGAGAGAGAGAGGGAGGGGGGGGGAGAGAGAGAGAGAGAGGGTGAGAGCGATATGGATAAAACCTCCTGCTGTCATGACGGTTAAGGGCTCTCTGTCATCATTTGCAGCCATTCCCGTGGCCGCTCATCAGGGAGGGATTGTGGCAAAGGTGTAAAGAGAATCTTGATCACAGCTGAACCGAGCGCCGGGCCGCACCTCATATATCACAAACGCAGCGGTCAAGCATGGAGGAGATATCGCTAACCTCCCGCTAAGTGCTCTCTAAATCTAAATCTTATTTTCTAACTCACGGAAATGTTCAAATAAGCAAGAAATGCCCACTAGGCCTGTCACAGTTTGTAGCTGTGCCAAAAATACCATGATATCTTGCCTGCTATTGATGACATCTACACGTTATCATGCTAGAACAAGGCCAAAGCAATAATAAAGGGCCCAAACCACCCAAGTCACAAAATACCCCTCCCTTTCAGGGTCTGAAAGAAATTGAAGGACAGTTTCTATCCTCAAGCAATCTGTACCCTGCACTACAGTTTGTTTCCCTGCCAATATGTACACACTGTGAAAACTTATAACTTGTCCATTATGCAGCTCTTTTGCACAATATCACAATGTGCTAATAGACAACAGACTTGGGGAATATAGTATTCTTATGTATTTCTTCCTTATATAGGAAGAAATATTCTTATATTCTTCCACTTTGCATGTTATTGCAACTCACTGTTCATATCTTGTTTACTGTGTTTGTGTCATCCGAGTTATATATATATATAACTATACAATTTTGTGTTGTACTGTATTACTGCACTTTTTGTAAAGTCTCTGGCGTTGTATGTTAGCCCTGTCATGCTTCTTATAGTCCATAACAGGCTGAGCTAGAACAAGAATTAAAATTCCAGTGCACTTGTACACTGGATGTACACATCCAGTACCTCCGTTAACACTTTACAATAACAGTACACGAATAATTATGCACTAATACCTGAATGAATACTTACTTAAATATGAACTAATGATGAGTTAAGGCTTGTACTAATCATGAACTAACGAAGAGCTAACCTTAAATACGAAGTGAGTCTTATGAATTCATGCGTGAATAATGACCACCTTAAGTACATGTATGTTAGTTAATGCACTAATTAACATGTAGGGGTAAACTAAATCAAACATGATGTATAAGAAAGAATATAAATTAAACGTGCATAATTTTAAATTGTTTATATAACTTGCCATATGCAGCTGCGTACATAAATATCATAGGATGGTGTTGGATGGTGATGAGTTAAGGCATGAACTCATCATTAGTTCATGATTAGTACATGCCTAAACTCATTATTAGCTCATATTTAAGTATGTAATAATTCAGGTATTAGTGCATGATTATTCATGTACTGTTATTGTAAATTGTTACCGTACCTTCTTGATGTTTTATCAAGCAGATTTGCATTTTCACTAGTTTGTTGCTGATATTTACATGATGCTATACATTACTGTGCAAAATAATGATGGGACAATGTACAGTACATTAAATACATTTTCAGACAAACAGCCATGCAATACCTTTTCATGCAGGTCAGTATTAAAGTTCCATATTACAAAGAAAATAATTACAGATTTCACATTATTTTTAGTGTTGACGACCTTTTAGTGATTTTTCTGTTAAATAAATAAATGTTCCCACCATTATTGTTCAGCATTCTTATTGTTCATAAATCACACAAAGGTGAAAACATAGTCACGAATAGTTTAATTGTAATAGTGAACTTTAATAACGACCTGTGTAAATAAGTACTGCATGGCTGTTAGACTGAAAATGGAATGAATGTACTGTACATTTTGCCATCATTATTGTTTGCCACCAAATAATTAACAGTAAGTACAGAATGGCAATTTGATTGAAAATAAAAGAGTGGTCTCTGAATTTTGCACAGTTCTGTATATGGAATTTTAAAAAAAATGCTTGAAAGTGCCAAGTGGCGAAACACAAGGTTTTAAACCTCAGATTCCCTTGAGCACACCCCAGTGGACATTTCTTCTTCAAAACTACATTAAAGCACATCGAGGAGTGAAAAATAAAAATGATGGACGCTGAGATCCATCAGTTGAGATTCAGGAAATGTGCAAAGTTGGTCTAATTATTCAAAATAAGCACATTTTTACGGTGGCCGAGAGGTGCAAAACAAAACACAAATATGAAAACAAAATAACAAATCCAAAAACAAAACAACAAATTATAAACACAGCGACAAATCTGAAAACACATTAACAAGTCAGAGACAACGGAAAAGGTAGGTATATTTTGTAAATGAATTACTTACCGCTGATTGGATGACACATCTGTCAATCAAGATATACAGGAAGTACAGCATGTTGGGGTGCTGCGCCAGTACTGGAAAGTCAATTCGTGTGTGCATGTATTAATGTGTTTTCTCCGTACTGCAGTTTAAATTAAAAAAAAAAATTAACAAAACTACGGTGTGTCCTGTGATCTGTCCCCTGTGGATTAAGCTCTTGCAGCAGCTGCATAACATCATCACGTTTTACACGCAACATATGTTTCTGCGGAAGCGCTAACCACATGAACCAGCCGAATAACTGTCCCGGTCCACACAGCTCTGCTCTTATAGCATTCCTTACATCATTTAATGGGGAATAATTTTTTACTCTAGACAGACCTATGTCCTTTAGGTGTGTTTTTAGAGAGCGCAAGCTAATCTTTATGTGATGGTATATTAACAACATATCCAAAAATCACGGCATATTAATGACCTTCCTCAAAGTAGCGCTTAATATATTCCATTTTCTCATTTCTTGCCATATAAACTTTTATTTTCTAACATTTAAAGTTTCGCTATGGACAAAAGATATACATATATAATATATAAAATAAACACAGAAGTCCACTAATGTACAAGAAACAAAGCTGTTTCTTACTTCCTATATATTTTGATTGACAGATGTGTTGTCCAATCAGCGGTAAGTAATACATTCGCAAAATATACCTACCTTTTCTGTTTCATCTGATTAGTTCATGTGTTTTCAGATTTGTTAATGTGTTTGCAATTTGTTTTGTTTTCAGAATTGTTATTTGGTTTTCGGAATTGTTATTTTGTTTTCATATTTGTGTTTTGTTTTGCACTTCTCGGCCACCGTAGGCCGTTGCTCATACAAGACCATCTTAGAATGTCTTTCATTTGCAGACCTCTGCAGATCAACCACTTGCCATATATTTATTATTTTACAGAAAATTTCAGGGGTGTCCATTTGTTTCATAAGTTGCACTGTTAGCTCACTGCCCTTTTTTTCTGTAAAATAATAAATGTACGGTAAGTGGTTAGTCTGCAGATGAAAGACATTCTAAGATGGCCTTGTATGAGCAACGGCCATAGATAGAATTCACAGGAAATGCTTTGAAAACGTCTGGAGAAAAGGTCCTCAGAACTGATTTCCTAAATAGAGCAGGAAAACTGCTTACTGATATTTATGATATGGAGCGTCCTACACTGTAGAGATCTGTAACCTTCAAACATGGTTAAAATAACTTCAGCCATTACAAAGGTTTAATGCATATTAATTAAAATTTCCTATTTATTATACAGCAGATCACCACCTAAAACTCCGCACTTGCAGACACACACACACACACACACACACACACACACACACACACACACACACACACACACACACACATATGAACTGGAAATGTAAAAATGTTCAGGTCATTCAGGTAGTTGAGAATACTATTATGTTGTAATGTTGTAAACATGGTACAATTTTAATCACAAAATATTTCTGTGGCAGAGAGACATGGTTTTCAATTCCTTAGGAATTCTTGCCCAGTGAACGAAGTCTTCCAAGGACATAAGCGACGTTCATTTAAATGTATCCTAAATCATTTGTCCGTGCACTATACTGCCTTCTAAATTGGATTTTATCTCGGTAACCAAAAGTGCTTCCTTCATAATGAATGCACAACGACAATATTGTGAAATGACCACCATAACATTATTGTGTATGTTGAATTTAATGGTATATCATGTCGATTATCGGAACAGATTCAGAGAATAATGACATATTTTACAACCCTCCATGTTCAGTCAGAAAGGTAACCTATTATTAGGGCTAAAAAGTTAATAAGCTCTGTGATATATTAACAATAGCTTAACCCCTACAGCAAGGGCAGTCCTCATATTGAAAGGCATCACTCTGGGTGTGTGTGAGAGAGAGAGAGAGAGAGAGAGAGAGAGAGAGAGAGAGAGAGAGAGAGAGAAAGAGAGAGAGAGAGAGAGAGAGAGAGCACACTATAAGTCAGTGCTCCTTGAACATATATAAGATGTCCTTCATACTTGCCATAAGCACACAATTGCATACACATTTTCGTCATCTGATTCTATTGTATATTCAGCTTTTTCACTTAAAGCACCTTCTTATTTCATCCTTCGTACATGGGCTATTCATCATCTTGTCTCGAGTGACAAGAACACGTAGACCTTGCCCAGTCAGCCTTTCAGAGTGGACACGAAATCAGAAAGGAGAATCTTACAAGAACTTGTAAGACATGGTTATCGGCCCAGATTGAAGGGAACTACTGTTACTACCATGAAGTTGATTATTTCTTATAACAGTAGATCTGGAAGTGTTTAGATCATACGTTCTAACCATTTATAGTTAATGGTCATAACGTGTAAGACAACGGAAATACAATTGCAAGGAACTTTGCGTTTCCATTTGAAATGTACGTTCATATAAATGAAAATGCAAACGGTAACACTCGATTGTGTAATGTCTCACAATACAGTATGTATATGTTTTCTTTTCACTTATTTTTTAGTCGTGCGGTATATGAACCTTAAGCCTTAATGCTGTCTGACTTCAGAGCAGGGCAACAAAACATCTTTCTCTGATACATCTTAGCTTCCCTTGTCCATGTCACCTTGTCACCACATAGCACATGCACATGTAAATTATATAATAATTTTATTAGAATTTTATAATGAGTTTAGTTACAGCTAATAACTCAGGTATATTTGCAGTCCCAACCTCAGTTTTGCAAGCATTCCTGACTTTCTTGATAGGTTATTAATCCAAAAAACCTGACTAAATGCTAGCGACTAGCATCATAACCAGCTTCTGGTATTTTCCCTATTATAATGACGTAATGTGTACATGACATGCATTATAAACGATATTGTTTATAATTGACAAAGAACAGTATTGTCATTGTTGTTCTTGTTGTTGATGTCATTAATGTATTATGAATGTACTACAATGTATATACTGTGTACAGTTCCTTTTATGTGAATGAATAAAACTAGAAACTTGAATCAAGCGAGTCCCTGTGCACACTGTTAATATAGAAACAATAACATATTAGAAAGAGTACATTAATATACAGCATACCTGTGGTTTGTATTATTGCTGGAACTATTGTCAGAACTGCTGTCCTAGACAATTAATACATTTTCTTACCAGATTACCCTGCGCTGTGGGATATGCAGAAATAGAGCATACATTATTGCCAATGTGACTGATGATAGCAATCAACCCATTATATGATTTGTTATTTCTTCTAATCCAGGAGAGTGGTTTTGCATGCTGTGAATATCTAAGTATAAACAGTTTGAATCCACACACTGCGCTCTGACTGCACTCTGATAATAATCTGTGTATATGTTGGTCTATATGCTGAACCTGAGCTTGTGAAAATTTCAAAATAATTTCATTTTAGTTTATGAAGTTTTAAAGAAAAGGTACAAATTTGACCTTTTTAACTTTTCATATGAATTGCATCATGTGACTGGTTATGAATACTGCTTTTTTGTTCAGTATTGCTCATTGAAACTATACTGAGAATTTCTCCCCCGTGTGTTTCGTGGCTATATTCAGCTCTTCCTGCAATATTACTCTCTGTCTGGCACTGACAGGAAACATGGAGGCATCTCTTCTAAAAGACACCGACCTGGAAAAGGGTGCAGGCATCGATCCTGAATCATTTCTGCGGCGTTTGGTATTTTGGTTCATCTATTCCCATTGGTCCATGATATGGGATTGACTTTGTAGACCACTCAGTTCAATAAAATCACCCTCGAGATCCTGCAGATTAAAGCTATAGCAACCTTTTTAGCAACCTTTATTTCTCCGTACTATAAAACCAATCAGCAATTACAGCATAGTACCTTTCATCAGTGTTCACTCATCTCTATCTATTTTCGGTCTAATTTGAAGAATATACAATAGGTACTAGAACAGTTTGTCCTTCATGCAGGAATATGTGTGTAACTATATAAATTCTTTTTTAAAAAAAACAACAAAAAAAAACATGATCTAAGGAATTGATGTGCTTTTCTTTGGAGTCAGGTTGCTGTGTGTCAATGGGATCAGGATGTTGCCGGGAAAACCAGCACATTTTAGTTTTTTACAAGGTGCTTTTTCTTTCCCTTTGTGTGTGTGTGTGTGTGTGTGTGAGTGTGTGCGTGTGTGTGTGTGTGTGTGTGTGTAGGGAGAATGGACCATTACGTGAATATTCTCTTGCATAAACAGCATGGCTTAATCAAAGAAGTGAGAAAACTAGTGTGAGACACAAGGACTCTTTTTATGTCTCTAAATATATTGGAATCATTGAGTTTGGGTAGTGCTCTCATTTCTGCAACTCTGCTTATAAATGAAAGATGCATCCTGAGTGACGTGCATATCAATATTTATAATCGATATGTAATATTCAAATGTTTATTTTATGATGAAATTCTGTGCTCACTTTTTTAGTTTCACTGTCTTTCATTAGCATTCACTTTGGCTAATGGAGTCCTACATTACCCACAAGGACATTCGACTGTCTATTGATAGTGGCGCCATTTGGAATAGAGTGACACAACAGCGATTTAGTCCTTTACTTTGTCCAGCTGTCTCACCTCCTTATCTGTACACTCTGCGCAAACAGATCCACTTCCAAAGCTTCTGATTTTATGCTAATATGGCCGTCAAGATCATCATGCTCGCCATCGATCACAAACTAGCCGAGCTGAGTCTTTGCTGTAACTCTGCACTATACATTAGCTGCATTGCATTCTGGAACTTTGGGTCCAACATTTGCTGTCTCCACTACTTCTACATTGGATTTTTCATTAATATGACATTGCTGAAATTTAAAATCGTCCTAAAATAAAATCTCTTATATGTGAGTGTGAAAATCTTTCTTCTATTAAGAATCATTGTAACTGCACTAGCAATGTCCCCTTGTGACATCATCATGACACATAAGCACTCACAGGAATAATGAAAATACAGCACCAAGCAACAAATTTGCGTCAGTAAACACATCACAAATATTTCAATATACAGTAGCTATACTTAATGTTGCAAGGTGGAGGTTTCCTTTAATGCCATGTTGTCATTCCAAATCAGGAGTCTCCAGTGTTATCTTTCATTTTTGGTGTCTTTGGTGCACAATCATACAGACACAAAGGTCTGCTGCAAGGATGCCATTTTACATTTCTCTTTGAGAGTATGTGTGTGTGTGTGTGTGTGTGTGTTGCGCATCTGTGCCCAACCTCAACCTGTCAACCACTGGCCCAGTTTTTTCCATTCCTGCTTTTTATGAAGAAAGATGGCAGAAATGAGAGTGCAGCAGAGAAAATGTCACGGCCTAAAATCCCCCCGGCAGTCTAGGGAAGCTCTTTTTTGCATCCACAGTTTACCATCTTTCACATACATGCAAAAAACCCCGAAAACTACAAGATACAAGTCTGCCATCGCAATCGTGACAACTCTATCTAGGAAATACCATCAGTGTGTGTTGTGTGTTTCTGAGTTATAGCAGTGAGTTACTGAAGCTGATCCAAACCCTCCTCCAGCTGCTGTTCTCAGTGCATGCTGCTAATATAGCACGGCCCATTAACATGTAAACGGATGACTAATTTATAAAGCCTTTTAATTGGTGGGCTGGCCTGGCCTTTTACTAAAGTCCATTTAGGCAAGCTTGTGAGCACTAATCGTATTCATCAGCGCAGATTACTATGAGAGCCGCACATCTTAAACATTGTGAACCTGCACGACATCAAATTACTCTTGCTCTCACCTTCTCTTTCATGCCTCGCCCTCTCTCTATATGACGGAATGACTCAAACTCACTGTCTCTCTCTATCTTGCTCATATTAGAGTTATTGCTCTTTATGTTCCGCCTCTTTGATCTTTAAGGTAATAGATTCAAGAAGCCAAATGATGTCCATTTATCAGCATTATGTCCATGAATATTAAACTGATAAATGGACACACAAGCCCCCTAGTGGTGCCCCCAATTCAGTAAAACCAAATAAACGCATTTATATTGTAAAATGAACTCTTTTCCACAAGACAGCATGATCCACTATGGAAAAGTAACACATCCAAACCTTGTATTATTCAATCTTTGTGCCTGTTTTGGTTTTTCATTGTATAATGTTACACATGAACGTAGGAGGAATACTCTGGCGATTAAGAACAGAGTTTGTTTTAATGGTGGCCAACAGAGCCAAGGGTGCCATATCTTTACTCTTACTACATGCTTATTTTGAGCAAATATATACATAATATTAACTGCAAGCTTTGTCAGATGCCGTTATGTTACACCTTGTGTAGTTCACAACAGTGAACAGACTTTGGGATTTGGCCCAAGATGTGAACATGGATCACAGTTAAGGAATGTAAAATAAAGCTACATATCACTGACAAGAAAATCAACTGGGGGAAAAAAAAATCAAACCAGAACCATTATATTCTATTATGTTTTCCACCACGGGAGAGTCTTCAGGACTTTGTGCTTTCTGGTTTCTCAATAACACAACAGGCTTTTTCTGTCTTATTAACTACAAGAAAGAGAAAAAAGAGAGGCTGGAGAGGGAACAAGTGTTTACGGTTTTTATAATGATTGTTATCCAGTAGTAACAGGAACTAACTTGTCTCGATGTGAACACCATTAAATGTAACCATCCATCCATTTTCTATACCGTTTATCTTCTACCACAGGGTCGCAGGGGAGCCTGGAGCCTATCCCAGGGAACTCAGGGCACAAGGTGGGGGACACCCCAGATGGGACACACCACAATTGCACACACATTCAAACACTATGACAATTTGGAAATCCCAGTCAGCCTACAAAGCATGTCTATCTAGTGGGGGAGGAAACTGGATTAACCAGAGTAAACCCCTGAAGCATGGGAGAACATGCAAGCTCAGTGCACACAGGGCAGAGGAGGGATTCGCAACCCCCCCACCCACCTTCCCTCCCCTACCAAATGGGTGTGACTGAGCGTAATAAAACATTTCGGAATGTTATTGGAAAACAATCCAATTCACATTATGGATTATTTTCCTATTACATCATGGACTATTGTGTTTTATTCCTTATATGTTGCTTCTTGGACCTACCAGGAAAGGTACAGGTAGAAAAAGAAAGGGTAATACTTTTCAATACTGTTCAATAACTCATAGGTAATTATACAGGGAATAAGCAGGAACAAATTCTCAGGTGCGTGCAACACTACAGGAATTGTTAAAGCTAGTCTTTTATAACCAACTTGCTTACTGAGAAATTACCTAGTATACATTACATGGATGCACCTTAATGATACTATCCATATCTGTATGTGTATTTAGAGTGGATGTAGCATAAATTGGATTTTTGATATGAGCCCCAACACATAGTTCCCCTGAAACACTGTAAAGCACCCAGATGTAGAAATGCCAGTACAACCCAAGCACCGTCTGTGAATTCTGGCTCTGACAGTTCCTCAACCTCAGCTACATCACTCAAGTTAATATTAATAACTGGTCTCAACTACTATTTTTGTTTGCATCTGCCTGTTGTATTCTTTAATAAATTTAGTTGGTTCAACAATATATGTCCAAAATTATGTGGACATCTTACCATTGCACCCATATGTCCCCAAACTATTGTCACAAAGTTGGGAGCATACAATTTTCTTCGTATGCTGTAGCATTAAAATTTTCCTTCACTGGAAGTAACAGGCTCAAACCTCTTCCAGCATTACAATGCCCCTGTGCACAATGCAAACTCCACAAAGGTTGGTGTGGATCAACTTGAGTGGCCTACACAGAGCCCTGACCTCAACCCCACTGAACACTTTTGGGATGAATGGGAATGCTGACTGCACACCAGGCCTGCTTGCCCAACATAAGTGCCTGACATCACTAATGGTCTTGCTCCAAAATCTAGTGGAAAGGTTTGTGACTTTATTTGTATATCTACTGAATTTGTGGCTTTATTTGGATTTGTTTAGATGCTTTATCTGTATAATGCATTGATAATTATGGATTACATCACTAATTAATTGACAGTTCATAGTAGTCACTTAGGCTTTAATATAGTACTAATCAACTGTTCCTGCTTAGTCCCTGCAAACTTTTCTATGAGTTATTGAACAGTGTTGTTCCACAGATTACCAAAGAAAAAAACTTTTGCAGTCAGTGTCTACACCACTACTGAGAACTGGTGTTCCAAATTGTCTGGTAGAAAACCGTCTGGAAGGATTCCAACCAGAGACATTATTAGGATGTCCTAGCTCTGTATCTTCTATGGCTCCTGGACAAGAAAGTGGTCTAAATATAACGTTACTGTTCAGGCAGCAAGAAAATATGGGATTATGGTTAATTTGCCACAATATAACGCACCATCTGTTGGAAGAGCCCTTTAAGTGAAACAAAGGATCTCAATCCAGTCCTTAGGGTCATGTTTTTCTTGAGTCCCAGTTTTTCAAGAGTAAACAGACTTCTCGAGCTTTAACTGGCTCAAATGCGTTTAGAATTTGATGAAAATTTGTAGATGAAAAAGGTTGATTGGCTGGAGATCCCTAGTGACTGAATTGAGAATGCCTGTAGAATGCACTATAAACAACACACTCTCAAGATTCATATGAATTCACACAAGCTTGTTTCTGTAAACACGTATTAGAAGATAAGATTATATATAGAAGCAAAAACTAACAGTGATGGCTTTTCTCATGATTTCCCCTGAGTGCATTTCATTTGTTACCATTTTAACAGGGATGTCAATAATATAACACATATTATAGGTATAGTCAGTGATTTTGCTGGAGGTTAACTGAAGCCTGCTGTAAAATGTAGAACCCCATCCTCCTAAATCACACCCCCAAAACACATACCTAGTCTAGGATGTCTAAACACCAGTGGAAGAGTGAAAGCTTCTGGATTAATAAGCAACATGATTGACAGGCAAGTAGAGATGCCGCTTTTCTTGATTGGTTAGACGCTTGTGGTCCTCATTGTCTTTTCTCCTGCTTACAGAGGCTTGGGTACTACAGAAACCACAGTCTGTCCTACGAGTGGATATTTTATTATTAGTTGCTGGAATATTATTTTAGACACTCGGGTCATTAGAAATAACAGCTAAAATTAAGTGTGAACTTCCATACTCACACTCTTGCTAGGCATTCTGAACCATTCTTGCATCAACAAACCAGTAAGTTACATGGAATGTCATGTATGTGTTTTTATAGCAAAATACATAACTGGTAAAGTAGAATAAGACAATGGAAAGTTCAAGTCTAATGGAAAAAACAACAACAATAAAAAAAAAAAAACGTTCACCTGCTATTTGCACCCTATATATGGTGAACATCATAATATCTGTCACAAACACACATACATCAAGCTTTCACTACACCGCTCTGTAGGTCAAATTCCATTTTGCCCCAGTGTAATTGAACCATGACCACATCTCCACAAAGCTATTTGAATAAGATCAATATGTAATAAGTAATGAATAAATCACAACTTGGCATGTTGTAATACATGATTGGAAAACAATCAACAAAAGGACGGTGTGATGCAGCCCAATGCACAGCAACTCCAGAATTCCTCTTAAACAACAGCAATTTGACAACAATTACAGTTTACTTTATTAACATAAGACGTGACACTTTGTAATTCCTTATATACTCAGCAAAAAAGAAGCGTCCCTTATTCAGGAGACTGTATTTTAAAGATCATTTTGTAAAATTCAAATAAGCTTTACAGATCTTTATTGAAAAGGATTTAAACAATATTTATCATGCTTGTTCAATGAACCATAAACAATTATTGCACATACACCTGTGGATCAGTCCTTAAGACATGAACAGTTTACAGGTGGTAGGCAATTATAAGGTCACAGTTACAATAACTTAGGACACTAAAGAGACCTTTCAACTGACTCTGAAAAACACCAGAAGAAAGATGCCTAGGCTGCCTTCTCATAAGTTAGTTCCTGTTATCACTTGTGAGTCACCGCAGTCATTACCCCACCAGAATCTCTTCCTCCTCTCACAAGAAGTTTAATAATACAACAAAATGTAGCCTGGCATGTTACTTTCCTGTGGTGGAAAACTTACTGACTGTTACAAAGTGCTAACAGCTGGGTCTCCTTCCAGAAATGTTAAATAATCATGTCCTTACAGAAAGCTTCACTGTGTCAATTATAATAATTTTTTTTCTCTGTGAATGAGATGTTACTATAGAAATGATATTGTATTAGAAGAAGCTCATTAATATAAATGTGTGATCTGAATTACAGTCTATTGTCAGCACTGTTGTAATAGAAAATTACAAAACTTTCAACACCTTCTGATCAATCAGAATCGAGAATGTAACAGTACCATGGTATAAATTGATTTATTTCATTTTTACCCTTACTGAAAATAGTCCTCTTTATTTGTAATTAAACTGGTTTGACATTGAAGGCTCATGAAATAAGGCAAATTGTTCCTGCTCCTGTTCTTGGTGTTGGTTAAAGACAATTGGGCGTCCATGTCACATGGTAACATGGCACATATTTACATTTTAGCCGCTCTTAAATTTGTACCTTTTTTGCATTTTCATCGCAATCATGTTAAGATGCTTTACAAAACAGAGTAAAACAAGACACTGTAAAATACTAAGTATTAGTAATGATCATGGATTTTTTGAAACCGGCAGCCTATAATGTTCGTGCCTTGGCACCTACTTCAATTCTCAGAATCCTTCTCAATGTCCAGCCAATCAGAAATGTGAAAACCCAACTGATCATTACAGTATTCATGAATTCAGGTATATTTGGAAGCATGTACAAAATGCGGAAAGTACTAAGGTCATGTCGCCTATCCATGATTTTGAGGAGGTTTGTGACAGAACATTGATGTTGATCATATATGGAGTACTGAATGTTTTTTTGTTTTTTTTTTAGGGGGGGGGGGGGGGGGGGATTGGGTTGAGATTGGGTTGAAGAAGTTCAATTATTTATCTACCAAACTAAAATTAATGTGATTGAACTCTAACAGTGAGACAGGATTTGGTGTACATGTGGAGAATAAGACATGGGATCACAAAGTCTATGCAACGTACCTTGAATGACTGGGTCTTAAAACCCTGTTAAACTGAACGGTGGAAACCTATAGGACTTGTGTGTCCAATGCCTGAAGAAAGCTGAAGGTGAAAAGTTTTAAAAATAAGTAGTGTGTTTGTTTGTAGGCATATGTGAGAGTGTGATTTTTGCTGAGATACTGGTTTTGCATGTGCAGCAGGCGGTGAGCAGTTATTGTTTTTGTTTGCGCTTTCCAATAAGCAGATTTTTTTTCCTCGTCTGAGGCAACGTCAGCCTTCAGGATCCATCTGGATGCGAGCAGTCACAGGACTGCTTTCAGAGAAATGGTGTTTCTAGACATCCTGCGGCCAGAACATGTCATAACACCAAGCCTACAACAGATGGACAGAACAATGCTCTTATTGACATCACTTCCTCCCCAGCTGTTCTCTCAAATATTACAGTGAAAATAATGAAAAAGGGAGGATGAAGAAAATAAAGCCGTATGTTCTCTATGATTCTGTCTCCCTCCCTATTTTTCCCTATGCTGAGTGTAACTATTTAATACTAATGATGGATTAGGCAAAAGGAAAATGATTTGCATTTGGGTATCATTACTTTTTCATTTAAAATTAAAACATGAATATATAGTAAAAAAAGACCCGGCTTAAGCATAATTTTGTCACACGTTACCCCTGGCATGTTTAGTTTCACTTTTCACCATTATTATCCCTTTTTTGTGTGTCTGTTTTCCATTACTTGCCAGCAGCAAAGCGGCAGAAGCTTCTTCGGTCGAGCTGTAATCTGCAGCCAGCTGGAAGTGTAGGATCCAGGTTAACAGCGTTCTGTAATCCAGTAATCTCTTACACTGTACTGAGTCAAAGCATACGTCCCCATGAAAAGTAGGGATGAGATTATAAATCTTTTAGCAGGAAAGAGATAATCATATGAATATCACTGTGCATGTGCTCACTGATCAGCACAAAATGTAAAGATTCATTCATTCAGAAAGAGGGAAATCTGCACTTACGAAAACCAGCACTTTGAATCATTGTTTTGCTAGTGCCTTCTTTCTCTAATGTCATTGCCACCATTAATTGCAAGATATTAGTCCAGTGAAGAGCAGAACATCCATTAAAGATGGAGTCACAGAGGAGCTGAGATATATATATATATATATATATATATATATATATATATATATATATATATATATATATATATATATATATATATATAAAGCTATAGCGCTTAAAACCCTGTTCATTAAATATTTCTAACGGGGGAAAAAAAAAAAATAAAAATAAAAAAAAAAAAAAAACTCAGTTCGCTCTAGTTCCAAAAAACTAAAACCTCCCCCAGGGGGTCTCTATGGGGCTAAAAATACACAAATTACAAAAAAATATGGCAAAGAGTGTTTCCATGCATTAGCTAAGGGCACAGACGAGTTGGAGCCTACATGCTATGTTTTTAAATGTCAGGCTCAGACTAACAAACATCCAGAGGTGAGGAAAGAACATATGAATGTCAGAGTCTGAACGTCTGGCGAGAGGTTTCAGGCCTTTTCCAATAACGCAGAGGTCAGGATTTCACTCTCCGAAGCATATATCTCTCCAGCTCTCTCCCAGCTTTGATTCCAAACACTCAACTCTCAAACAAATATCCCGTGGCCCTGTTTTTTTTACTCCTACAACCCAGTGCCAGAGCAGCGAATAATAGCACAGGCAGCCTGAATAAATAACTCAGGATAAAAAGTGACATTTTGATGACTATCCAATCTGGAAGATGACTGTAACTCTGATCGGAAAGAGATAGCATCTTTACTTCTCTGCCTGCTATTTTACTTCTCCTCATCTATTCCTAATTTCTCTGTTGTCATCCAACAGCTTGTCAAGTGTCAGCGACTTGAGTGATCTCTCATTCCTATCTACATCTAAATTATCTGCATTGCCGGTTTCTCTCAGGTCTTGCAGCATGGGTCAACACTGAATACCACACATCGGCTTAACAGTTTTGATGGTAGTATTGATACTTATTGCAACACAAGGGTATAATGATTGCAATGGCAGTCAATGGTGTTGTCCTTAATAGGAGACTTCACCATAATCATATAATTAATAATATAATAGCAGATACAGTGATATCAGATTTAGCACTGCATGTGTTTTTGTGTCCTCTTTCGTTCTTATATGATAGAACTGACCAGAATATTTTCCCTTAAGTGTAATCAACAACTTCCCATCTCTATTTAAGGTGCATGGAAAGTTATAAGCGAGTCAAACTCATGAACAGATGGCCATAATAAATTTCTCGGCTGTAAGCTATAAAATTCCTCTCCTTGAGCCAAAATGCTATGTCTGAATGCTAGAATGTAAATGGTTTAGGTTTTTTGTTGTTGTTTTTTGTCTTTATAATGAAAAGCTCAGCAATGTAGACTGAAATGCTTCATTAGTCAGACGAAGAGGAAAACAGGCAACAGCAGCTGCTGCGACAGAAAGGTAAGCTATTTCAGGAGCTGACATGTGATCCCTCCGAATAAAAATTCAAATAGTGTTGATGTTGATGTACAGTAAGCTTCCATTTTGCATTTTTAATTTGTGGAAAGGGACAGTGGAAAGGGACATCACTTTATTTCAGTTACCGTCTCCAAGTTTCTGAAATACTCAAACCAACCTGTCTAGCACCAACAACCATGCAACAGTTACTGAGATCACATTTTCCGCCCACTCTGATGTTTGATCTGAACATTAACTGAAATTCTTGACCTGCTGCCACATGATTTCATGTACACGTGTAATAAACAGTGAGTGTACAGTTGAAGTATCTGATATGGCCAATGGATATAATTATTCATCCTACAACACAATTCGAAACAGTTATGGCATAGGTATAACATAGTAATAACACTGTAGTAAACATTGTAGCAAATAGACCCAAAATATTAGCGAATATAAAATATTACTTTGCTTTCACTTGCTAATTAAGCCAGTATTTACAAAGAATGCAGAACTAATTAGACTTCACGGGTTCTCCTTATTCTCTACCCTATTAGTCGAGTGAATTCTTTTGATAACCAAACATCAGTCTTTGCCATTAAAACAATTAACAATGTTAAATAGGTCTGGATAGTCAACATAATTAGTCCTTTATCTGTGTAAATGGAATTATAACTGATAAATCAATATAAGTGGGACTAATATATTTACATGTCAATTGTTAGACTATAACTAGTTAATATGAGGTTTAACTTCTTACATGCTCAAGTTGTTCAATGATATATAAAGATACACAGTGTACATGGTTATTAGACTAGTACAACACAATACACATTGATTATTGTCTGTACTGATAGCTAAATGGTCCTATCAGATGTGCAGTTCATTACATTTAAAGGCTAATGTCACTGTAATGCACTATTATTTGGATATTTTCAATGTGTTATCATACTATACACAGGCAAATAAATTACACATACGAATATTAGTTAATATTAGTCAAGTCTAGTGAATATTTACTCTAAATAAGCAGTATTTAAAGTATCTGACAAAACAAAGACTAACAAAAAGTCAGTTCTCTTTAATGTAAAAACACACAATGGGTGAAAAAAAATAATATTAATAATAAAATTAAAATAATAATAAAAAAACACAAATAAAACATAATCTGGTAGTGGTTAATTTCACCTAGCACTGCTTCATTTAGGAAAATTGGTAAAATTCATAAGTATGAACCAATTAGAAATAGGAGAGCAGGCTGCAGTCATTTTATTCTGGAAAAAATAAATAATAAAAATGGAAAAAATAAATAAATAAAATTATTTTTTTTAAATGCTCATTTTTAAGCAGCAGTCACATCTGTCTTTTGCCTTGATATACAGTAATGTACAGTACAGTAATGCAAATTCTGTTTTCACTGACTAAAAACACCTGAATCAACACATAAAATAATTTCCAAACCATATAAGAGCTGGTGCAAGCCAAGCATGTCAGATCAGGGGGAAAAAAGTGCACCATACGAAGTTGACAGAATTGAGACTGAAAAATATTGGAGGATGAAAACTCACAAACTTATTAACCTGAATAATACAACTTGAACAGCAAGGTGTTTAATTATGCCAAATGTTTGTTTTTTTAAGTGTTTGATTTAGAGAATGTCTGTGGGTCTGTGTGTCTGTGTTTGTACTGTGTATACTGTGTGTGTGTGTGTGTGTGTGTGTGTGTGTGTGTGTGTGTGTGTGTGTGTAAAGAACAATAAAGATAAAAGCGCTGTTGAAGATTAATAAATGGTTATGTGTGTGTGTGTGTGTGTGTGTGTGTGTGTGTGTGTGTGTGTGTGTGTGTGTGTGTGTGTGTTATTGAAGCACGTTCTGTAATAATTGCATGCTGAATGTGACCTACATGTTTTATGCCACAGATGGAGCAGAGCAGTGTGGGATAGCAGCACACATGAAAATGTCACATTTTTAATTTCCATCCTGTCTTTCTCTCTTGGGCCATATGGAGAGACTTCACAAACCTAATGCCTAGTCACACACACACACATACACACACACACAGACACTTATATGTTCTCAATGGGTTATTTAAGGATCATTTCTTCCCACAAAGGATAAGAATTTCTCTCTATAGTATCTGTTATGGGGATGTTTAACATACACATACACACACACACACACACACACACACACACACACACACACACACACACACACACACAATATGATCAGTTACATAGCTGGGCTATTTCTTTGCTCAGACACCAGTATGGCCCCCCGACATTGCTGACACAGTCCCAGGTTATTATTATTGTTGTTATTATTATTATGGCAGCCAACTCATCATTTCTCCTGCTTATGCTATGCCACATTAGAGGAAAGTGCTGGAAGGTCTTCTGCATACATGAGCTAACAGATGCCCACGATTGGCTAGTGTCACTATGACTGGCTAAATGCTAAATGACTGGCTAAATATAGGGTGTACTCACACTAGGCAAACTGTACTATGCCCAAGCACATTTGACCCCCAAAGTCAAGTTCGTTTGACTAGAGTGATCACTCTGTATGGTACGCTGAGCCATGCCCATGCCTGCTTGAAGAGGTGGGCTGTGGCACGTTTCAGTTGGACTAAGACACGGTACGCATGTAGTGTGATTGCTAACTGTGTCCAAGCACGAAAACCGAAACATGACATCAGTGATGCGACTGTTACAATTAACAGAATATTTGGGTTTATAATGGGTCTGGTTCTCACCTTTTTGATGAACGGGAATTGTAGTCGGTGAAAGAAAGCTGTAAATTCATCCCTCAATGTCAGCTGCCTCTGTAAAAATTTTCTGATACAGTTAAGTGAAAATTGCTGTGCTACATTAGTGATAACTCTATTAGGAATGTAAGCGGGCCATGTGTCACTGCACCCCAAATGACTCCAAATAAGCCACAAAGTAAGCAAAGTTACAATTATGGACTCCATTGCACTGTGCGAGAGCGCTTTTCTTCCCGTTTTCTTCAAAACAAAAAATGATCATTGCAATGACATAAGCGTGGCCAGGCCTGAGCATTGAGTGCAATGTGTGGACGGGGGACAATCATGCTTGGGCATGGTACAAGGCAACCGGTCCTAGTGTGAGTATGACCTTAGTCTCAGTGGCCACTGCAACGTCTGGTGCTGCATCAGAAGCGCTTTTTGCCTACTGTTTCAATGAATGCTGTCAGCATGGCTTTTTACACTCACTGCTTGCAAGCCATGCTTCCATGGCTGAATGTGAGCTATGTCAAATGCATTGTGAGGTTGAAATATGTCATTCCTTCTTGTAAAGAAGGAGAAGGGCTTTAAATTGTATGTTTCAAGTTATATCAACAACATTGAGGGTCTCAAGCTAACAAGCTAGCTTCGTTAGTGACCGTTCATACTAGAGATGCACCAACGCAAAATTTCTCAGCCAATACCGATTATTCAGATTGATATCGGCCGATACCGATAGTTCTGCCTTTTATGCCTTCTTTTAAATTAATAATAATTAATTCCACAATTCTGAAAGAAATGCAAATAAAAACCTTATTCTCTCCATTTCAACAAGTTGTTTCACAGTAACTGGTCTCACAAACAGAAAACACATTACTCTAATTAACATTAACACATGAACTAAATTCTGAAGATTTCTTAACTTATTGAATGTTATTAATTCATATTAACATTGACTGAAATCTAAAAAGCCTCCTGTTAGTCTCACATTCACTCACCACAAACAAAAGCATTTCTACTTCATCACTGAACAACAAACTGGTAATATATAATATCAACTTTTTTATATATTAATATTAACTGGATATGAAATATACTACTCTACAAATGTATTTTTCTGTGCAATATGTACCTTTTTTGTCAACTCATCTTCATTTAAATCTTTCAATGGTGTACTGGCCCTTTAATTCAGCTTGAGCAGCTTGGCAAAAACTTTTTCGATTTGACGCTGGAACTCCCGCTTCATTGCTGCAGCGTCCGGGGTAAAATTTTAGCGGTGCAGAGCTTACAGAGATTACAAACTGCAGTTTTGTCATCATTCCGCACAAGAGACATCATCTTTACACACAGCATGAAATCGATGTGTTTCCCGCCCTCTTCTGATTGACAGGATATAATCGGCCCAGATCTTCGGATGTTTCTAAACTATCGGCCAATGGCCCATAGCGGGAAAAATTGCATCTCTAGTTCAGACTCATACGTTTAATTTTCGATCTAGTTAAGCTTTTTTATTTTTAGATATTCTGTTTTTAATATTATGCATAATATTTAATATTTATTGTGTTTTCTAATATCAGCCTGCTATTATTTACTATACTGAGCTGCTTTGCCAAACCCTGAACATGTACATACTCACTTAAAGCAGACAAAAAATAAACTCTTTAAAACATTATGTTACGTATAAAAGATAGTTGAGAATGTGACATTACCTTCGGGAACTTTATCTTTAGCACGGACCCTTTTTCAGTAGTCAGTGTCCTGTGGGAGTTGATGGCTCTATCAAATCATCACACTTAAAGTGACGACTCTTGTATTAGGAGTGATGTCTCACACCAGATATTGTGAATCCACTTCTTTACGTGTTTCATTTTGTCAGTTATTTTTTTATTTAGTCTTAGTCCTGTGTCAAATCTTATGTGTCAAAGTTTTATCATATTTAGTCAAGATTAGCCTGTTTTTGTTAGTTTAGTTTTAGTTGAGTAAAGGTCTGGGAATTTCAGTATTATATTATTCAAAGAAAACTCAGGATTTTAGTCAACTGGTGACATTTTGGTCACTGAAAACTCTGTAAAAATTTTCAGCCATAAGCTTATTTCAGCCATAAGCTAACATAACTGAATAAGGGTGTTAAAAAAAACATTTCAGGTATGTGCACGCAGCTTTATTCATATCAATGTTCTTACTATCAAATTTGTTAAAGTAATAATTTCTATTAAGATTTTCAGCTCCAGTAAGACTCTGTTAACTTGGTCTGATTGCATGCTGATAGAGAAGAGTTCCCATAGGCACGTCAACATCACGCTATTACACACAGAATATCCCTGCTATGCATATATATATATATATATATATATATATATATATATATATATATATATATATATATATATATATATATATATATAATTAGTTGTGAACATTAGTTAATCCAAATATGACAGAACGTTTACTACTACCACAGTTTGCTATCAGATAATACTGTATCGGAAGTTCATGTAGCCGCTGAGGTTTCAGCAGAAATACGTAGGCAGTAGGCTGTAGGCAGTAGTTCATACACAGTATATTGTGAAATGGTACCATCTCCTATTTTAATCATGTCTTTGTTTAGACAAAAAAAAAATCATGCTTTTACAAACAAACCATCTCCTTAGCAGTGTGTGACATTAGAGTTTTCACACCTAGTTCGCTAAAGTCTGTACCAGAGATTACATTTTTTTTGTGACATTGTATCTTTTTTCTTTTATTCTGCTTGATTTCACATTGCACTTTCTTTCATGAACACTTCTTATTGGTTCTCATTCAAGGATGTTTTTCCTCTAGGTCATATGAGTGCATTTTTTATTATTGAAAAAGATTGAATAATATCCTTGTTAATTACCAGTTAATTCAAATAATCATTGATATCAGTTCAGCGCTTTCTAGGGATATTTCTACACCCACTTATGGAGCTATTTCTATTGTTCATTAAGATGGAATATTCCTCCAAATGTATTTAATCCATGTAAAATATAACAAATGCATATGCATGGAGGTACATGTGCTCAAAATATAAATAGTCTACATTTTGTTCTACAGGGAGAGGTGGTCTTATTTCTCCATGTTAATACAGAGTCTTGTAAATCATTCTCTGTGCAATTACTGTTGCAAATGGAACAAACCATGCAGGGGGGTAGTGACAGATTCCACAGTCTGTGTAAAACCAAATGTTATTAGAGACACAAGCGCATAGTCGCTTTCACATAAGTTTTGGTGCCTTTGTAAAATAAAAATAAAAAAGCATTGTGTTCTCATCAGTAATGAACTGAACCAGGGTCCATAGCCATAAACTACTGTAGGTGCCCATTTCATTTGATTGACAGCTGAAAGAACGATAACACTATTTGCATTTTGCAACAATAAAATATCCCGTTATTAATACCTTAAAGACACATTTAAACTATATTTATATGTGCGAAATTGATCGGAAATATATTTTCCATGTCAAGATGATTTGTTTTCATGTGTAAAATTATCAATAATTTTGTGTTTGTTTTGTTTTTTAATGATATCATGCATTGGGATTTTGTTTCTGGTTCAATCCTGAGTTCAGGTTATTGGCAGTGTGGAATTTCATATGTTCTACCCATGTTTGTGTGGGTCTCCTCACGCCTCTTAAAAACATGCAATTAGGTGGACTAACTACGCCATGAGGTGAACCCTCGCCTTTTCTCAACCCACTACTGAATAAATTTTTATTTTTGCATTAAAAAAAATGGTTTTACTTATATTAGTTCAAATAATAAAAATATATTTGTAAAAAACATTTGAAGTTTTTTTTTAGAGAGAGTAGTTGGTAAATTGTTGCGGTGTGGCAACAATGTGCAATGGTGGAAATTATCATATAGTCAAAAATAATATAAAATGTACAAGATTCCAATTCCAATTACTGCATTTTGCAGACTACAAGCTGCAGAATGTTTTTTGCCACCTAGTAAAAGTTATACCTTTTAGAAAGGAATTACAGTTGTTAAAAATATGTGGATTGGATTTACTCACTCAAAATACATACAAACATTAGATCCAAACACGTTTTAGGTGAAGTGTCTTTTTAATACTTTCTCTTGAAACTTTTGAATATTTTGAAAATAAGGTGCGATTGGAAAATGTCTGAAATTATAACCGTTCTTCTTAACTCGGAAGTGAAAAATATAAACATACTACTGGAGAAACCTAGTTTCTTTTTTGCTATGTTTCAATTCATGAATGCACCTGTTTAAATGAAAAAAAATAATAATTAATTAACATCTCAGATAGTGTTTAAATTTTTCCCTTAAGTAGTTTTGCCTAAACATTGAACAATCAAATTTTGAGAGCCCTCGATTGATGACCTTCACCATGCCATATGATTCCAGAAAAAGAAGTGTCATGTGACACTTCCTGGTCATGTGACATGGCATTTTTTTGTTATGTCAAAGTTAAAGCCCCCCTTTTCCAGTTACATAGGAAAATAGTAGTTTGGTATTATTGGCTATCAAAAAATTTAATTAATTGTTGCCATATGGTAGCCACGCAGTAAAGTGTTAACTTAGGAATTCTTTACTAAAAGGTCTTCACAAAAGCTTTGTGAATAGCTTTTAAGGAGAAACTCTTAGTTAAGAACTTTTAGTGCCACATAGGAGAACACTTAGTGGCAAGATACGTTTTGTGTAAATAGCCTGTGGGCATGAAACTATGTTTACTTCAGTGAGTTGGAGGTAGAGAGAGTGAGTTAAAAGGGGAAGCAGGAGGATGCCTAAGGACGCAAGGACAGTGAGGTGAGAAATGGTTAAGGTCTGACACATACCATGATCTACTGGGCTTTAGACCAATGTGACCTAAGACACTTTTGTCTTACTATTGATTGTGTGCCATTGACTATATACTGAGTCTAGTATTTGGATGGGTGTATTTGGGACACGTCAAAGGAAGGCCTCATACATTACAGGACATAAGGGCACAGGACATCATCTATTCAAGACACACACACACAAACTCACAGGGCAGGGGGCTCAGGACACAATACTGGAAGTCAGCCATTACTCTTCCGTGTTCAAAACTCTTGACAGACTCATTTCTCTGCCCTCCATCCTCACCTCAGCCCAATGCTTTATATTTGCAGTTTCATCTGGATGAGATCTCCTAGTTTCATCTAGATGAGCCTTTTTTAGTCCTTCTCTCTTCCGCTGCTAGTTTTTCTCTGCTTGTCTTATTCTCACCTCTCTCCCTTACCCTCTCTTTCACCACTTTGTTTCTTGAGTTCATCAGTTACATGTGAATGATTCACTCATAAACAATGACCCACACTAATTATGATGAATTTATACTGTGTAGATACATGCACATCTGTTTAGCTGATTAGCTGTTCCCTTATCTCTGATCCACTCTGATTGGCTTGAAGCTCCTCCAATCATAATCAGTCATCTGAGAAAGGAGCACCACACACACATAACATACACAGACGGAAATGATCTCATGATTAATGAATGAAATAAACATCCCTCTCTCTTTTTCCTTCTCCCTTGTAAATTTGCACACACACACACACACACACACACACACACACACACACACACACACACACACACACACAGACATACACACACAGACATACACACACAGAATACTGTATATACAACAATATTTACAAAAATCCAATTCCATACAGCCCACAATTGTGCCCCAGTTAAAATGTCACATTTAGCATATAATAAGATAGGCATTAACACATAGTGAAGGAGTAATTATTGAGGCACTAGCCATGTAATTGCAAAATTGACAAGGTAATGGATGATAAAGACCCCAGAACATTATCACCAAATAAGCTAATCTTTCTACAAAGGTTTGTAAAATTATTTCAAATCCTTCACTAGCTCATTACCTTCCATTTAAGAACTTACCCAAAACCAAATAATACTCTACCATGCACTGCCTTATCGAGTCCATATAGTCTGATTACTGCAGACACATTTAAATCACTGACAGAAATGGCATTCCCAAAATACAGCATGCCTGACCATGGCATTAGCATTCTACTAGCAAAGCAGCTAATTATCTTGCTGGGTCCAGTATTACTAGACTACATGAACAGTCAGTAAAAAAAAAAGTTATGAATGCATATGCTTACAACCAGAGTTTAGACACTTTTTATACTTCATTCATGTCAAATTCTAGTGTCCAGGCTTACTTGCTAAAAAAAATATATAAAATGAATGTAAATGATAGCACTGAATGAAGCTAGTACCCAAACTGAACTTTAACTCACCTATATGGTTGCGGTGTGAGGAAGCCAGAGCCAGACGCCCCCAGAGAGACAGCAGGGCCAGGGTGAGCAGCAGCAGCCACGCACACACACTCTGTACATCCCGCTCCCGCATTCTGAAACACATGCACACACACACACACACACACACACACACACACACACAGAGTAAGTTTTCTTCACATTGAGACTAACTTCTTCCACAAACAGGCAGAAATGAGAAAAACAATAAAACTCCCCAACAGGAATAGCTGACATCCCAACTCAATTGGACTCCACACTGCATTTAAGGAAATATATATTTGGACAAATGTCTGTCTGTCTGTCTTTCTGTCTGTCTCTGTGATTGTATATATGTATGTTTGGATATAAATCATTCTATTTAAATAGAAATGGGGCAGTAGTGGCTTAGCGTTTAAGGCTCTGGGTTACTGATCGGAAGGTCGGGGGTTTAAGCCCCAGCACTGCCAAGCTGCCACTGTTGGGCCCTTGAGCGAGGCCCTTAACCCTCTCTGCTCCAGGGGCGCTGTATCATGGCTGACCCTGCGCTCTGACCCCAGTTTCCTAACATGCTGGGGTATGCAAAGAAAAGAATTTCACTGTGCTCTAATGTATATGTGACCAATAAAGACTCATTATCATTATTATTATTAAATGTGGAGTTCTTTTTTAACCTATATGTGCAAGTATGTTTTTTTTTTTTCCAGTTGTACCTACATTTTCTGTCAAACTGAGTTGGTTCTACTGCAACCCTGACCAAGTAGTTACTTTCCTTGAGGTACGGTGTTGATTGTCTTTGGGGCCTGTTTGGGTGAGTCACCCCCCTTTTCCCAAGTTATCAGCTGAGGGACAGGACTTTCATCTTATACCAGTTTCCTACCCCATTCCAAAGACATGCATTGTAGGCTGTAGGACCTCAGTGCACAAGATCGTAAGCATAAGATAAGCATAAGATCACCCATCACATAAGCCATAAATCATGAGCCCATGTGTGCAGACTTTAGGGCACCAAGCCAATTACAGCTCATGGAAGATTGCTGGGTTCTCACTGTCCTGTGAACAATGGATGATCCCTTACTGATTAGCAAACCTCTCTTAAACTCACTGATCTAGACCTCTGGCAGAGACATGGTTGCTGGCCTACAAGATGAAAGCCCTGTCCCTCAGCTGATAACTTAGGGAAAAGGGGGGTGACTCACCCAATCAGGCTCCAAGGACAATCAACACAGGCAAGCCCCTTTTGTTCTCTCAGATCACAGTCTTTATCACACTGGTCACACCAACCACATTAGGCACCTCATATATTCTAAGGGTACATTTATACGACAATGATGTACTAAAAACGGAAAAGTTTTTGCTTTGCATTTTCGATAAGTTTCGCGTACAGCTGACAGCGTTGTCAAAACGATCCCCATTCACACGGATCCGTGAAAACGACTAAAAACGCTGTATTATGCATGCCAGGACAGTAGTTGGCGATGTCACTTTCTAGAGAAACACCATGCGCCTGCACACATAAGCATTCATGTCAACATGTCCACCGTATTGATCTGGGCAAGACTTCCTATATACAAATACAAGTAAATGGTGGAGCCGTGGTTTTTCTGAATAAAAAGCACAATAACGTGCTTACAATAACATTTCTCAAATGATTTCAATGGTTTATGATCTACGTGGAGTAAAAAAAAAAAAGTTCTGTCCCCAGTTACTTAGCATCTCGACAGTTAGACTTGAAAAATTATTTATGGTCATAAGGAATTGTGAAAACTCACGCTTGTCAAGCATGGATTTGGTTTATTTTTCTTGGTTAATAAATGCTGACATACCTAATATAATATAATTTAATGTACATTAAATGTGTATAAAGATTTTTTCATTGTGGAAATGAATTTTTCTGTCTTCAACCCCATCTTTTAAGTTTTGCTTGTGCTCTAGGTCAGAATTATTTTATCAAAGTGTGTTCATTTGTAAATACTGAAAAATAGTGCATCTTTAAGTACTAAAAATTGACCATCAATGTACCAAAATGGAACAAAATCGGTAAATACAAATCAAATAGCGGGGCAATGGCAGTCAGTCTGCTTTCTATACTGTATTAGCAATAAAAGGATACAAATATACTCCAAAACAGACAATTACAAAGATAATTATAACATTTTGAATACCCTTTGTCGGTGTAGATGTGGGTTAATAATTCAGCATATGTAACAAATGCGTCTCCGCTGGTCGTAGTAGTGATGCGGTAAATCTACACTTTGAAGAAGTGTATCTAATCTACACTGAAGAAGCGTCAATAAACTCAAAATCATGAGCAGTACCAGCACAGTCTTGTAGTCCTCTATTGTAGTTTTGAATGTCTCACGTGTTGTTTTGAAGTACTCGTGCGCATGCCTATAGACTGAACGCATAATACACATGCTTATGATGCCATCATTTTCACAGATTCTCGTTTTTGTATATTTATAAGGAGACAAAAACTTGCACTTTGAAACCTGTTTTCAAAGGTTTACGTTGTCAGGCTGCAAAACGCCATTGTCATGTAAATGAACAGCCAAAACGCATAAAAAGTGTTCCATTTTTAGGTGAAAATGTTGTCATATAAATGGCCTTAAAAGACCAAGGACTGCAAGAATAATACAATAACAATAACTGAAGTTGCCTATTTTCTTCTATATGTTACCCTAATTATCATGATTGTAACCACAAAGTTGCATTTAGTCATTTGATTGTTTAACATCCTTAATATAATTGATTATGGATATAGGTGTGTGATTAATTATTAGTAATGTGTTAACAGCTACCAACATATGTCTTATTTGGTATGTGTGTGTTCCTTGAGTGATTTCCTTAATAAGGAAAATCGAGTAGAATGTTGTTAGGTATAAGTACCAACAGTTGGGACTAAAAGTTTGATCCAGCCTCTATAAAACGAAGAAAAGAAAAGGTATGAAATTATGTGACCACAAATACAATGGACTGAGTAAAGTCATGGGCGGAGAATGTAGCTACACCCCGCCCCAACTTCACGCTGATTGGAGCAAAACTTTTTGGGTTCTGCCCAGCTTGGAAAAGTTAAAACCCTTGGACACCATGGAAACAATGAGTTCTTTTAAACCAACACTTTCAGAGAGTTCTCCTCAATCAACATCTTCGGGGAGTCCTCATCAACTAACAACAGCCGCAAAGTCGTCTTCAACCAACATCTGCAGAAGTACTCCAATCAACATCTTAAGGAATTCTCTTTTCAACTAACATTTGTAAGAGTACATAACATCTGTGTGAACCAGTTCCTGCCAAGCTTCCTAAGTCTAGTCGGGAAAGAACCAGAAGGGCCGCTACCAAGCTCCACAGGCAAGCTGCCTACGAGACTCTACTCCGTTCACCATTCCGATTGGTCTTCCTAGACGCCGCTCAAAAGCAAACAGACCTCTGAAGAATCCCCACCAACTGGAATCCCTTCTGCACAACAACGTACAGAGGGAATTCCCCATCAGAAATCAAGTAAGCACCTCCAGGTCTCAGTCGAAGCTGGTGTATTTAATAGAGCCCTTCCAAAACAGAGCAAAAATAAAATTAATTGTTGATGGTTTGTTCAGGTCAAGGTCTAAGAACAGCGTACAGTGTTAAAACTAGGGAGCCATTAATTCTCTGTCAAAGCTACTTTCACCCCCTTTGTTTGTATAGGTGCGTGTGTGTGCGTGTGCACGTTCGCCTCACACCTCCAGGGTTGGGGGTTTGATTCCCACCGTGGCCCTGTGTGTGCACGGAGTTTGCATGTTCTCCCCATGCTGCGGGGGTTTCCTCCAGGTACTCCAGTTTCCTCCATGCATGGTAGGTGGATTGGCATTTCCAAAGTGTCCATAGTGTTTGAATGGGTGTATGAATCACTGCACCCGGGGGCCATCTTCAGTCGTCTTCACTCAGAACTGAATCATGGTGGTCACTGGGAAGTG
This sequence comes from Ictalurus punctatus, assembly GCF_001660625.3. Classification (NCBI taxonomy): domain Eukaryota; kingdom Metazoa; phylum Chordata; class Actinopteri; order Siluriformes; family Ictaluridae; genus Ictalurus; species Ictalurus punctatus. The sequence continues at coordinate 25,073,628 of NC_030420.2, forward strand.
AGAATGAGGCCGATGCTGCGCAAGTCTTTCTATAATCCAACTCACAAGTCGAGTCCCAGTTTGTGTTCTCCATAATGGAGGTGGAAATGGAAACTTCAGTCGTCGTTACTGTGTATTGGAATAGTTTAATAAAGTCTTGTCTGATTTTAATAGCAAGTGTCTCTTATCTATATTTAGGATTTATTGCCTTAAGTTGTCCGATCTTGTTATTGTGCTCATAATTCATGTTTAACATCAGGATATTATTACCTGTGGCCACAGGATTAATATCCTAGCCAGACTTAAGTTACATTAAGTTCAACTCATCAGTGGACGAATAGTTGATCAGCTGTTGAAATAATAAGTTTGCACATTTCCCCCGTTTTGAGCTCAATCTAACAAAAGGAAAAGCTCATTTTTCCCTACAAGGCCAATTGGCATTTCCAAATTGCCTGTAGTGAGTGAATGTGTGTGCGATTGTGCCCTGTGGTATTAGTATAAATATGACACATAGCTGTTTGCTTTGACTTGAATGGAGTCAAAAGTTTGACATGTAACAGAAAGGGTAATGTTTTAAATGTCAGTTTGGAGGACAACACACAGCTCCGGTTCAGATAAAAATCAATACTGCAATTCAGTGAGAGATTATTTTACTCTTCAGCATGAGAATGGTGCAAGTGTACTTTTGTTTCCTAATAAAAAATTAATCTGGAATTTAATTCTATAGGAATGTGAACAGAGATGAGCCATCACGTTCAGTGAATGTCATCTAAAGAGAAGGCGACTGGAATGAGAACACACGTGACTTTTTAGGTAAGCTGATCATATAGGAAGACAGGTCGTTTGTCAGACCTGACCAACTGACTGCTTTAGGAAGAGGTTGGGATATTTTATTCCATTTGGCAAGGAGAGCACCTACAACGAGCACACTCGATAACAGGCTCATGTCTCCTGGCTGGCTGAAGGCCCAGTGCTGTGACAGTCAGGCTCTTTTTAAAATAACGCCACAGAGGAGAAAAAATTCACAGACACTCAGATTTCACAAAGATATACAAAGATATGTAATAATCCTGTAGAGTAAGAGTGACAGATGTAGAAAGATAGAAAGCAATAGGAAGACAGTGAAAGAGAGTCAGATGGATATAGGAAAGAAAAGGGAGAGAGAGAAGGCATTTAGAAAGACATAAAAAAAATGAAACAGGAGACAGTAAAGATAACAAGAAAGCAAGATGGAAATTCTCAGAGAGATAGAGAAGGTGATAAAAAGACAGAAGAACAAGAGACATGTGAGTTTGCACAATTTCAATAGGCTGTTGTGAGAATGTATAAAATTATGTAGATTTATTGTCCTAATTATCTCAGTATATAACGTCCCTGTGGGGACAGTAAGAGATTTCACACAGAGACGGCTGAAAATTAAACAAACAAGGCGGCAGAAATTAAAGAAATGTGAATCAGAATGAATTCAATCTGATCATTTGTATATATGTCAAACCAATATATTTCATGGTGACTTCAGAAAATGACTTTAAATTCTGCTGTGTGACTGCCCCAAAAAGTGAGACACAGAGAGAATGTCTACTGCTAAAACTCACCATGTCACTGTGCTAGGAGAGGATATGCCAAGACTAAGCTTTTCTGATTTTAAGAAAAAGAAAATTTATGGTATATATGTGTCTTTTGCAACTATGTTATAAACGGGAGGGAGTGGCGGGGGGGGTTTCAGGGTGGATAGAGAGAGTCAAGAAGAAGGGGGAAAGAAAAAGAGAGAAAGAAAGAGACAGGGAGAGCTGCCATATACACAACTCTACACATGCCCCTATCCATCACCTCTATAATCAACCTCTCCTTCACACTGTCTGGAGTTGTTAAACTACAGGACATCATCACCTTCCACACACTCAGTGATCAATACACTCTATGATCAATAGCTGGTCCAAAAGCCAAAATGCCACTCAGGACAGTGAAATAAAGCATGGTGCCTAAGTGTAATGAGTGAATCATCATGCCCAGTCCACATGTGATATGGTAGGACTAAATTATATCACAATGAAATATTCACAAAGTTTCGCAGGTACTATAAGTAGTTTTATAACAATGAACAACACTAACCAGAGCTGAGCTCCGATGTTATGACATACAATTCTGTACTTAGTTAGCTAGCTAGCCCAGTTTGCATGGCCAGAGGGAACTTGCCATGTAGCTTGCTAGATAAATCAAACATGTTTTCTAACAGTAATGTTTGCTTAACTTAATGGGAATAGATTTGAAAATGTTTTCACTTTTGTAGTTAAATTAAGGCCCCGAGACAGAAACAGATAAGCAGATTATCAATATTGAAAACTCATTATTATAACTTGAATCAAACTTAAATTCAACAAGAGTCAGATTCAACAAGAGTTTTGGTTTGTTTGTTTGTTTGTTTGTTTGTTTGTTTGTGATTGTTTCAGCCAAAAATGCTTGATATTGCTGCTGCTTTTTTCAAAATTGATGGTGTTTTTTCCATGCTTTTTGAATTGGACTACTTGACTTGGCGAAATTGCAGTTGCACAAAATTGTCTTTCGCAGTGATGTTTCTTGGTAAACGAGACCTTTAAGCTGTACTCTTATTTGACACAAGTGAATCAAAGAGGGCTTTGGCTGAATGCAAATTGTGATGGCTCCACATGACATGTCTTGGCCCAAATCTGTACAATCCGGACAATCTGTAGTAATTTTGAAAAACTACAAGTTCCTCTGAATATTTGCTTAATTTTACATCAGTTTCTGTGCAAAATCCTGGAGGGACTGTTTAGTGCATAGTATGTCATTGTGCTGAATGTTACTGACTCACAGGGAGGTAAAAATGGTCATGAGCAAGGAAATGCAGCTGAGGTAAGGGTAAGCAGATTTTTTATTACCGTTCAGTTATTGTATTTGGTGCAAATGGTAATCTAAAAAAAATCTTATATAATCATAATCAATATTTCCTGGTCCTATAAGATTTCCTTTTAAGACCAGTTCGCCATGGATGCTGACCTAAACTATGTAAGAATGTAAGACATTTATTAATAAAAGACAATACAGCGATTGCATATACTAATTCAAGGGCAAAGCAAATACTACTTATTTATTAGCTCTATTCCAGCAGCCATGTACAGCTGAACAGCAAACAGCCATAAATAACCAGCAGCCAGGAAAGTCAATACACTGCAGCACTTCAAGCAGCCGGACCTAATTACCGGCCACACTCCGGTTAGCTTTTAATTGCTAGTAATTCACTTGTTTTCCATGTTTCTTTGTTGTAGTTGTTTTAATGTAACTAGTTGAAAAATGGATGAATGCTTCAGGGAGAGAGAGATAGTAGGAAGGGGGGTATCAATCTTCTTGTTAGAAGCATGTGGTCGCATCCACGCATTAGAGAATCATCTGTCACATCGATAGCAGTGGTAAAGCACTTGACTCCCACTCCTACAGACATACACAGACACACACACACACACACACATGTATTCTCTCACACGCCCTTCTTCTCTTGCCTTTAAAAGGCCAAGCCGGCAGGAACACACTTCTGATGCGCCATTCTTTCTGCCATCGCACACAGCGCAGTGCACAAACACACAGCATGGACCTTTATTACCAAGGAAACCACCAATTTTGCATCATTCCAAATCCTGTCTGGAGCAGGGCTATGCAGCGTGGCAGTGTGCCAAAATACAGCACGCTTATCAATTCTGCTTCTTCTGTAGGGGAGCGAGGAGAGGCTTTGTTTAATAAAGAAGGAAAACATGCCAGTACAAAGCATAATTTAATTCTCAGTGAGAGAGAGAGAGAGAGAGAGAGAGAATGTGAGGCCTGAACACTACAGCATAGCGGCTATATTATATTCATTTACTGAAGAGACAGAAAAGGGAAGGAGAAAGTAGGAGAGCCAGGAAGAGAGAGAAACAGAGTCGGGTTCTACTTGTTTAATTAATCCCTCTGGAATCCGGTCTTCCGTCTTTGCAGATGGCGAGTTCATCACACAGAGACATTTCTGTTTCGTTTCTTCGCTGACTAAAAAACATGCCCACTCGCCCTTTCTGTCCAACGCTCTCTCTCTTAGTCCATCTCTTCTGCTCTGTGTTGCTTTTTTCTCTCTCTTCTGTTCTCTTTCCTCTGAGACTCTCCCTTAGCACTTGGACATGCTTGATTCCCCATATGGTTATGTAAACCTATCTGAAAATATGCTCATCTGTCACCTCTGATCATACTGAACACGCACATATCAGTGCCTAAAATGGTGTACTAATTGTGTGCAAAGTGGTCTACATGTTGCTCTGTCTCCATTCTTTCTAAAATATAAATCAAACTAATGAGATTCAGGAACTCTAAGGTTATATCTTTTCTGATCCGGATTGCAATTCCTATGCAGGCAGGTGAAGGAGCGCTTAATAAAGAAGAGCAGGTTGGACGCCAGCACACAATGAGCTTTAGATAAAACCTTCAGTGACAGATCTCAGACTTACTAGCTAATGAATCCCAGGTCATATTACACACACCTTAGGTACTCAATATTAACAAATCCTAGAGTAGAACTATTAGATATTATGTTTTAGCACCCACTAACTTCTAACTCACTTATTTTAAATGGGGATTCTGGCATAATAAGTTGTATAGAATTTATTATATTGTAGTGTATGTACCACGGTGCTGTTAAGTGTGTCCCGTGCCTTGTGCCCCGAGTTCCCTGGGATAGACTTTGGCTCCTCCATGTCCCTGTGTAGGATAAGTGGCATGGAAAATGTATGGATGGATGTTATGATATGTTAGCATTTTTGATAGTAACTGCTCACTCACAGGGACATGCATGGTGAATGCTACACATAATCTTAGCCTATTAATAAACAGATTTTTTTAATGCGTTGTTATTGAAGTAAAGACATTTAATTGTTTATATGGTGAAGCCTTCCATAAGAAGACATTGATTTAACATTTATGGAAGGAGTCTTGCATGTCAATAAGTTTTCCTTATTGGACAGAAGACTTTGTGCTTTCCGGTTCCTCAGTAAGATGGCAAGCTGTGATTGTTAATTGCATTACTCACTTCAGAGAGAGAGAGTGAGAGAGAGAGAGAGAGAGAGAGAGAGAGAGAGATATTTTTTTTTTACTTTTAAGACGCCTTTAATGCATCAGCGTAGTATATTTTAATATTTACATTTTTTTTTTTAAAAAAGAACCCCATCAGACCCCCCACCCACACCCTCCACCCAGGAACCCCAAACCCCTTCAGTCTTACTGTAAATCCCTTATAGTCCATAGATATGTATGAAAGACCACAGGCCTGTTTATATTAAAGCCTTTCTTGCAGCTGATGTCCATTTATTTAATCTGAACCATCTCCGTGGTGAGAGCACATTCATGTTTTCATTTTTTGTTGCATGTTATGCAGATTTGCAAAATTTTTCTTTGTCCAGGAAATGGTTTGTCAGTGAGATGTTAAGTTTTCCTTTGGTCAGTTCTAAAACCCGGTTAATCTGTTCTGTGGTGTATAGTAGTTGAGGCTGTTCTAAAATGTCGAAGTTATTTGGCTGATCTGGTTGACCTCTGCCTCCTCCATGTCTGTGAGCGATTCCCTTCTTTATCTCCTGTTGTGCACTGTGGGCCCGCATTCTCCTGTTGTGGCTATTTGGACGATTCCATCACCTTGTCCATCTTCTTTTCCCCTGTTTCCAGCTCAGCTGTATTGTTCTGTAACTCAGCAGTGTATTTCTTCTCTAAGTGTGTTCTGCATGGGCTCTGTGCTTTTTTCTTTGGCTGCTGCTTTACAGGTTCGCTGCAGTCATTGAGGCCAAGATCTTCATTAATGTTAACACTATCCCCAGTGTCCGTGATGTTTTTCACAGTAACATCCGCATCTGCACGTTTGTTAACGTTAGTTGAGGAGACAGAGTTGGTGATAGGGAGACTGTTGCGTTTTCTATTGACCTTTTTTATTACTGGTTCCAGTGTGTCACCGCTCTGTGTGGCGTTTGCTCCAGGCTCCAGCTCCCCGGTGCTCTCCTGTTGACTGTCCCCACGCTGCTGCTGCTGCTGTAACCCAGCTGAGCTGCTCTCTGAGCTCCCCGGCGGAGCAGCTCTGTGTGGACAGACAAAGTTCTTGTGTCCGACGTCCCCACACCTGAAACATCTCAGACATTCTGTGGTAGCAAACATGATGTATTTGCTATCCCCATGTTTGCATTTAAAATCCACATTGGGCGTATTGTCTTGGCTATTCAGAGACATAAAAACTTGTCTACGAAAAAACAAGACATGCTTCACTGTGGAGTTTTTGGAGCCAAGGCTAATGAAGCTGGAGAACTTCTCGAAACGGGCCAGCTCCTTCATTAACACCTCGTCTTGGATGAATGGAGCACATTATGACGACGCGTGTTGCAGGGGAAAACAGCGGGGAAACTTATACTGGGACTCGTTTCACCCATATTGGATCGTTTCACCCATTTGGATCAGTTTATTGACTAGCTTTTGTTGTCTCAGGAACACCATCACTGCTTTGTTCATCTGGGAGGCAGAGTAGATGTTCTCACACCTGACCTGCTCTCCCACTGCTAACAGAACCTCCTCCACCTGTGCTCCACTCTCCGGCACACACCTAAGGCATGCTGGAGAGACAGCGTCTCCCCCTGGCCTCAGAGGACATGGTGTCGTGCTCACTCTCTCCCACTTTCAGCTATTTATAGCTTGTGTACTTTACCTAATACATTTATGCTTTCACTATTTAGTCCAGTAGGAAAAGAAACAAATGAAAAAAAGCAACAACAAAAAAAAATTGGTAAAATGCGAGTTTGGTGAGGGAACTACTGCTTATAGCTGTCACAAGTTAGGGTGACTACAGGAACTAGCTTAGTGTCATATAACTATGATTCCCAAAATGCACTACTCATACAATGAAATATTGGGAATCCACAACAAGCACAGACAATTGTTAGTGGTGTAGCCCTTGTAGACTTAAACTGACATTTAAGTGTAGCATAGCATAATCAAATCAGAACACACTGAATCGAAATGCTTTAAACACAATAAAATCATAATTCATTGAATTTAAAAAAATGTGAATATCGTGGAAAAGTTATTATTTTTTTCCGTAATTTAATTCAAAAAGTGTAACTTTCATATATATTCTAGATTCATTACGCATAAAGTGAAATATTTGTTTTAATCTGATGATTACGACTTACAGCTCATGGAAATCAAAAATCCAGTATCACAAAATATCAGAATTAAGAATTTATAATACAGAAATGTCGACCTTCTGAGAAGTATGTTAATTTATGCACTCAATCCTTGGTTGGGGCTCCTTTTGCACGAATTACTGCATCAATGCGGCGTGGCATGGAGGCAGTCAGCCTGTGGCACTGCTGAGGTGTTCTGGAAGCCCAGGTTGCTTTGATAGCGGCCTTCAGCTCCTCTGTATTGTTGGCTCTGGTGTCTCTCATAGATTCTCTATCGGGTTCAGGTCAGGCGAGTTGGCTGGTCAATCAAGCACCGTAATACCATGGTCAGCAAACCAGTTAGTTAGTAGTAGTTTTGGCACTGTGGGCAGGTGCCAAGTCCTTCTGGAAAAGGAAATCAGCATCTCCATAAAGCTTGTCAGCAGATGGAAGCATGAAGTGCTCTAAAATCTCCTGGTAGACGACTGCACTGACTCTTGACTTGAGAAAACACAGTGGACCAACACCAGCTGATGACATGGCCCACTGACTGTGGAAACTTCACACTGGACTTCAAGCAGCTTGGATTTTGTGCCTCTCCACTCTTCCTCCAGACTCTGGGACCTTGATTTCCAAATGAAATGCAACATTTATTTATCTGAAAAGAGGACTTTGGACCAATGAGCAACTGTGTTTTTAGTAAAAAGGTGTTTTTGAGTTAATTAGCTGATTAGAGCTCTTCTCAGATTGACATTGCTCTATTTAAAATTCTTTATTCTAATATAAAATCCAATATCTAATTTCCATGAACTGTAAGCCACAATTATCAAGATTAAAAACAATTTTTTTAAAAAATGGCTTGAATATTTCACTTTATGTGTAATGAATCTAGAATATATGAAAGTTCCACTTTTTGAATGATCTCCTCTATGATCTTCTATATGATATTGAGATGCACCTGTATACTTGGCCATGTCTAGACATGACTCTAACATGCATTTACATGCTCATTTCAGACATCAAAAACAGTTACTCCAGTTGGCGCCACTGTGTAAAAAAAGTGGAACAAAAGTTATAGAAAAATAGAGAAAGGTGGGATACTTTGTACTCCTTCTTCAAAAGCTAATGATGTGTGTATTTTTAGCTCAGGCTTCTGTGTTCTTTCTTGTGATAGATGCCCATATTTGATACAGAGACGGAAGAGAAAAACAGGGGAGGGATGAAAAGAGGTCGAGATGGACAGAATAAGAGAGCTGAGCTTGCGTCTGCTCTGTGAGAACGAGGGTTGGCAGTTCCCCGGCTCAGCCGTCAGAGGCTCGGCAGGCTCACAGGTGCCTAACAAGACAGCTAACCTTGCCCGGCTTCCATCAGGTTTTTTTCCCCACCCACCCATACCTGAGCCCAGACACCAATCAAATGCTGGCACCAGACATGACAGCCAATTAAATCTCACTCTGACAATCCAGAGAGGAAGTAATGGAGTCCAGGGGAAAAATGAACAGCAAATGAGACACTTATCAGGCACAGTAAGACAACAAGCATGAAAAAGGGTAAGACATGTGAACACTTCTAAATGAATTCAGGCTTTGAGACGAGCTCATTACGAGCCAATAGCTTCAATTGTCAGTTGAAAGTTTGTAAATTTAGGCTCAACATCAAAAAAATGCCAGATATCCAACGTTAGGCCTAACACATGACAGTCCAAACAATTTAGCATGTCAGAGGCTACATACACCTACTCCATAAACTGTATAAAAAATGTCATGTCAAAGCAGAGCTTATAGCTTTATACCTATAGAGCTCAAATTAATGCTCAGCACCATGGATAAAAAGCTAACGGCCTAAATCTGTCATAGAACTACAGTACTCAGACATCTGACAGGCCTTAATGGAAAAACCAAATGTACAATTTTTCACAAATCCCAAATGTAGTGAAGATGTGTTTCATTTACCTCTTTTGTTTTGTAATAATAGTACAAGGAAAATGTATCTAAAATGTAGTGGATGCTCACCTCATTCAATGTCTGGTACATAAAAACACTATACTGTATGCCCACACACCATAAATACTTGTCTCAAACTGCATCCAGTTTTTCAGAAATGTCAGGCAAACCTGTTGTGGTTGGGTCCCTAGGTTAGCTGGCTGCAAAATAGAGTATAATGACTGAACAAAACGTTATAGTATAGCGTAAAATGTTACAGGGGCAGCATTTTGGTCACCCAAAATCAATTACAGTATTTAGCAGACAGACAGCATTATTCAAAGCAACTTGCAGAAGTATTTTGTAGACTCCATCAAAATAGGTCAGGGTCTACAGGTACTATCAAGCTAAGGCTCTATATAAGCGAAGAGTTACTACAATGATTTGGTACAGAAGCAAACAGTATAAGTCAGGTTTTTTTGTTTTTTGTTTTTTTTTTTAAATCAGAAACCACTTAAGTGCTTAGTGAAGAAGTAGGCCTTCAGTCTGGGTTTTAAGACAGACAGTGAGTCAGCTGTTCAGGCAGCCAGAGGATATTCAGTGCAGAGAAAAGTCTTGATGCAAGTCTTCATTGTACTGTTTCTTGAGGGATGGTGGGTTGAATACAGTCATGCTAGAGGCTTTAAGGAACGTAGGTGGCTTTGTAGACTGGCATCAGTGTTTTAATGAAGAATGGTTTTCCAAGAATGGTTGAAGAATCTATCCATCCATCCATTTTCTTATTGCACCACTTATTCTGCACAAGGTCATGGGAAGCTTTGAGTGTATCGCAGGGGACTCGTGGCACAAGGCAGGGGACGCCTTAGACAGGGTGCCAACCTATCACAAGGCACAATTGCAAGGACAGACACACACACACATACACACACATACACACATTGGGGGTCCATTCTGCCATAAAATACATTGTTATATTTCCCATTTGCTATCTTGGTCACTATCAAAAACTGGAGTACCCGGAGGAAACCCCCGAAGCATGAGGAGAACATGCAAACACCACACATAGGGTGGAGGCAAGAATCAAACCCCCAACCCTAGACGTGCAAGACAAACATGCTAACTACGAAGTCACCATGCCCCCGATGGTTGAAGAATGAAGAATGGTTTTCAAAGGAAATCCATTGTCACTACTCCAAATATATGGTATGGCCAGGTTTTTAGACATGTCTTAGTAAAGGGGGCACTAAGGGGTGGCATCTCCAAATATAATTTAATTAGCCCAATGTGTAAAATATATGGCTAAGTAATGAGTATACTGTAGTGGATTCATTACTCCGTGGTTCCTAATACTGAAGGGATTTCGCAAAAAAAAAAAAAACTATAAAAATACAGAGTTCAACAAAATGAGCTTTATATGATTTATTGCATTTGCATGAATTGCATAAGAATAATAAGTGGGTTAGAGATATCATTTGAGGTCAAAACCAGAGTGGCAATTGAGGTCATCAGGCTTAATCCACTATGTGATATCTATGAGTCCCCACACGTTTGCTGTACAAAAAAAAAAAAAAAGGTAATATAATGTATTTGGTTTCATGTTTTGCCATTCGATGGTCTTAGTTAAACAGCTACACCTGCAGCTGTGATGCTTTCTCCTTCATCAATGCATAGTCATGCACACACTCTCTCTCTCCACTGAATCTGTACCACAGGATCACCTCTGAGCACATTTGTTTAGCTTCAGCTTTATACCCTCTCAGTCTGTGTGTGTATGTGTGTGTGTCTGTGTGTGTGTGTGTGTGGGGGGGGGGGGACTGGGGGGAATGTGATCACTGCTACAGCTCCAGAATTCTTTAAAACATTATTCTGATCCTTGCAATATTAGCACAATGCTTCAGACTACATTCAGCCTGGAGGAAGCAATCAAGAGGTGAATAAAAGTTTTTATTTGTAGTGTTTATTATCTGCTGAGCTGGCTTACGGGCTGATCTTTGGAAGGGAGTCTCTGTTGGTACGCCTGACTGCTGCTGACAACACGACTCGCCAACGTGCCTCACTGAGCACGCTCAGATGTCACTCACCTTCCTGGCAAGGGCATGATTGATAAAGAAGCTGACAATACCTGTCTGCTGGCATCTTATCAAACACACACACACACACACAAAAGACCCTGTCTTAAAGAATCTCATCTCACCCTGCAAAGAACAGGCACAGAGTCAGGATCACACACACTTCTGAACATACACACACACACACACACACACACACACACACACACACACACACACACACACACACACACACTTCTCAGTTCAAAGCAAAACCATAGAGTTATATTTTAAACTTTCTCCATCTCAGGGAATGGTTTTCTCTTCATACTGATTACAAAGAAAAGCCCACATTTGGCATGCACATCTATACAGCCCAATTTGACACTTCTCTATCCATGGGGAAGCGAAGGCTTATATACTATAAATTAGGATCACAGGGATAAAATTAGATTAATATTCATCATGCAAGATGTAAAACTGAGACCACCAGTATCTGAGACCACCACAGAGGCCCTAATCCACTTTAAACCCAGAATTCGCTCACACTCAGTCCCACTGATGTAAATAGCATTGACCCACAGCTGGTTTCAGACCTCGTGTGTCTTGGTCGGAGTCGGAATTCTTCCTGATGATCTTCTGCCTGCTGGTAATGAAGAAATCCCTTGACATGCTGCTCCATCACACCCTTTCGCTCACTTTCTCTCACATCTCACTCTATATAACGATAGCTTCCAAATTAAATTTTTATCAGACCGTCATCTTTGAGGAAAGTTGCGCTGGATTTTCTAATTCCAAATCGTTGATCTATTTCTCTCTTTCTGTCTATCTCTCTTTATATAAGCAAGAAAGAAGTGCCGGACCAGAAGGATCCTGGCTGGATGTTGCACAATGCAAATGACCAAATTAATCATTTTAGTGGAGACCAAAGGAGCTTCTCTAGCACTGATGAGTTCCCTCACTTTGAAAAGTAAAACACAGAGAACACACAGTAGTCGTGGAAATAGTACATATCAGAACTGTAACATATTTTTTACTGTTTGCTTAAAAAGAAACATGATAAACGTATGTAAATATTTTTGAGTTGAATCCATATTAATGATCATTTCTTGGGATGCAACGATACACAAAATACAAATTCAATATTATACAATACAGTATTAATAAACATGGTCTGAATATGTGCCTTAGGTTTCCATTTTCAATTGAACATTCAACATACAAATAAAAGTGAAATGCTTGAAACTTAATAATGACACAGTGTGTGCATCGTGACTCTTAGTAGCTTATAATGAAACAAAAGCTGTGCCTTAAAACATTTATTAAAAAAAAATAATAAACATGGCTAATTAAACATTAGCTCTCTGGTTAGGCTTTCATTGGTGTACAGGGGTGCCAGGTCTCAGCAAAATTGTCTACCCCAACTACTACTCAATAACCACACACACACACACACACACACACACACACACACACAAACACACACACACCCTGAAACTAGCCCTACAATTTTTCCACCCACAAGCTTGTTTCATTGTTTCAAAACACTCCCAGTTAGCTATAAAAACTATGAACCTGTGGCTCAAGGGGGAATGTCTGAAGTCATGCAGCTTCCAGTAACTCAAATGTGTTTTTGACTGTGTGAATGTGTGTGTGTGTGTGTGTGTGTGTGTGTGTGGGTGGGTGGGTGGGTGGGGTGTCTTTGCTTTTCAGTAATAGATTGTTAATTCTTTTACGGAATGTTTTTGGACAAAAAGAATCGGGCCACATCCCCCTGATCGTTGGGGAGGGTGCAAATCAGGCTTAAAATCTTCAGGTGCGTGGCCAGCCTTAAGTATGTGTGTGTGCACATGTGCTAAAACATTAACGGTAGCTGAACAGATTCTGGGGAAGGGGGGAGACTTCAAGCTTTTATGAATTATTGAAAGTGGAGAGAAGTAATGCTCTGAGAGGAGATGAGAGAAGAGACAAGAAGAGAAGAGAAAAGAAGAGACGTGAAGAGAAAAGACAGGAGGGGAAGAGATGATAAAAGAAGAGAAGAGACAAGAAGAGACCAGAAGAGAAGAGAAAAAAGAGAAGAGACAATAAGAGAAGAGAAAACAAGAGACGAGAAGAGAAAAGACGGGAGGAGTAGAGAAGATAAAAGAAGAGAAGTGACAAGAAGAGAAGAGAAAAGAAGAGACATGAAGAGAAAAGACAGGAGGAGAAGAGATGATAAAAGAAGAGAAGAGAAGAGACAATAAGAGAACAGAAAACAAGAGACGAGAAAAGACAGGAGGAGAAGAGTTGATAAAAGAAGAGAAGAGAAAAGACAGGAGGAGAAGAGTTGATAAAAGAAGAGAAGAGAAGAGACAAGAAGAAACCAGATGAGAAGAGAAAAAAGAGCAGAGACAATAAGAGAAGAGAAAACAAGAGACGAGAAGAGAAAAGACGGGAGGAGATGAGAAGATAAAAGAAGCGAAGAGACAAGAACAGAAGAGAAAACAAGAGACGAGAAAAGAAAAGACGGGAGGAGAAGAGAAGATAAAAGAAGAGAAGAAACAAGAAGAGACCAGAAGAGAAGATAAAAGAAGAGAAGAGACAAGATGAGAAGAGTCGAGAACAGAAAAGAAAAGAAGAGACGAGACAAGAAGAGGTGAGAAGAGAAGAGAAAAAAGAGAAGCGACGAGATGAGAGTAGAAGAGAAAAGGAGAGCAAAGAAGAGAAGAGAAGAGCAGAGAAGAGAAGACTAATGTGGTCTCTATTTACTCTGTGTAATTATACTCAATGATAATTGTTCATATTCACACTGGTGATTTTCCAGTGGTTTATATTTGTGCCAATAGAATGTGATTACCACTGATTCTGCTTAATGTTGGAAAATGTGTTTACCCTTTATTATACACATTATCATCATCATCATCATCATCATCATCATCATCATCATCATCATCTCTATGAGCATAATTTATAAATGGCTCCTCATCAGCTATTTTTTCTTAAATCACACACTGTCAACTTTCCCAACATGCCCTGACTGCTAGAATAACCTGCGATGTACTTTGCATAGTACATCAATAGCATTGTTGGGTAAGTTACTCAAAAAAGTAATCCATTACAGATTACTAATTACTACTTTAAAATTGCAATTTGATTACATTACTGATTACTGCATGTAAAAAGTAATCAAATTTCTAATTACTTTCCTTTCAAGTTACTTTCAAAATCTTTCTTTCAATAATTATAGCACACGTTCTCCGGTGATTCATTAAAGTGCGTGCTCATTGCTCAACTCCTGTAAAATTAGCCTAAAACCCCTATCCAAGGCATACCCAAAGTTATATTACAGCTGTTCTTGAACCATTTGGAGTACATGCATGGTTTTGGTCTCTTCTGAAAAGAGATACTCTAAAGTTTTCTTCCCCAGAAGTCAGAATACTGTAAGTGCTACTGGTATTGAGTAACAGACATTTGAACACACTGATATATGAACTGGGAGCTATTAGCTGAAAAACACAATTGCACCAGAGCATGAAACCTTACCTAGTCCAAGTTCAAATTTGGTAACAAAAGCAAAGAAAGTTAATATTTTACATGTTTTTCTAAGGGTATGTCCTTGCATTTTATCTAAATCACCTTTTGGAGACTCCAAAGGTCCCTTGGTAACCATGGACACATACCTAGGATAAAAAGGCTACTATTCTTGTTTTTTTTCATAATTTTGGGCACTAATGCCCAAAGGTGAAAGGTGACACTAAGTGCTATTATATCACATATCCAGAAATCTACAAAATGTATATTCATATTTTTATTTACACACAGAAAAATGAGACATTTGCCACTGATGGCACAGCTTCACGCGCAGACTTTTAAATTTAAGTGTTGAAACTCACCCCTAAAGCAGCATTTCATATTTTTCAGAATTTCATTGGGTATACAATGCGCCATTCATCCACACAATCAGTTGAAATAGGCTTGAGCTTTTCACGAAGGAAAGGGGAAAGGCACTTATCTTTAGCACGTACTCTCATTGGCTATTGAAGGCTATGGACAGGACATGGAAGCTCAACTGGTTGAAATGAGGTGTCAATTAAAAGGGCAGAGTCCAGCAGCCATTTTGAAGTCAAAAGATAAGAAATATACACAAGCGAACCGAAGTTATAATTGAGAATACGTGAAAGATTAGGCGCATCTGCCAGTAATTTGAAATGATGCAGCAACAGTCTGTGGGTATTTACTGATGTAACAATGTGTTTTGGACACAATATTTTTACGATTGGATTGATTGGCCAGTGTAACAAAACTGTTTTTGTCTGATTGTTATCGATCAGTGGACTCAGTTTTGTAAGTGTTTGTTTGTATGTTGGTGGTATGACAGAGATGTTGATTGTAGATGCTGTTGTGATTGTATCTTCAAATTAATTGTTTCAATCGAATCACAAGAATCTTAGCTTTCCAAAGATATATCGCATGAGTACCTATGTACACACAGAAGCTGTGTACATAGCATAGTTTTGCACTAAAGAATGGGTGAGCCGTCGGAAATTTTAACTGACGCAGCCGCGCAAATTGGGATATATTTTTAAAATGCATTTTACTTAATATTGTTTTCTTAACAATAATTTTATAATGCAAGTAACATAATTTTATTGGCATCAGTAACTGTAATCAAATTATATACATTCTAAATATAATGCTTTACATTACTGTGTTATCATAAAAGTAAATGGAATACAGTAACACATTATTTTGTAATGTGTTATGCCCAACTCTGATCAATAGCACTAGTATTTGATCATCTAAAAAAAAAAAAAAAAAAAAAGACCTCAATTGAATGTGGGCAGTTCCTATGAGGAGGCACTTCCTCTGGAACGCTCAGAGAGCAAAAGCCTGCTTCAAAGCCATCCTACTAATTTCTCATCAAAGCCATCAGTAGTGGGATTTATCAACATTTATGCTTTAAGGTCCAGCAGGGAGCATGATTTCACATTCCTGTTGGCGTGCTTCATGAGCAGTGAGGAACAGCATGAGTGTGGAAAGCTTTTCAATAAATTGTTCCATGCCCACTCATGCAGTTCTTTAATTAATGTCAGCTGCCTGGTCACCAAATTTGGAAGGCTGGAGGAAGGCTAATGAGAAGTACACGGAGGTAGCTGTGTGTGTGTGTGTGTGTGTGTGTGTGTGTGTGTGTGTGTGTGTGTGTGTGTGGTTATGAAAGTGTGAAGGTATGGCATGTGTGAGTCTAACAATGAAAGTGTAAGTGTGGTATTGCGTGGGTTGAGGTGTAATTATGAGAGTGTGAAGGAATGACTGAGAGTGTGGGAGTGGTAATGAGAGTGTGGGTGTGGCAGTGAGAGTGTGGTAATGAGAGTGTGGGTGTGGTAGTGAGAGTGTGGGTGTGGCAGTGAGAGTGTGGGTGTGGCAGTGAGAGTGTAGTTGTGGCAGTGAGAGTGTAGTTGTGGCAGTGTGGGTGTGGCAGTGGGAGTGTGCGTGTGGCAGTGGGAGTGTGCGTGTGGCAGTGGGAGTGTGCGTGTGGCAGTGAGAGTGTGCGTGTGGCAGTGAGAGTGTAGTTGTGGCAGTGAGAGTGTGGGTGTGGCAGTGAGAGTGTAGTTGTGGCAGTGAGAGTGTGGGTGTGGCAGTGAGAGTGTAGTTGTGGCAGTGAGAGTGTAGTTGTGGCAGTGAGAGTGTAGTTGTGGCAGTGTGGGTGTGGCAGTGAGAGTGTGCGTGTGGCAGTGAGAGTGTAGTTGTGGCAGTGAGAGTGTAGTTGTGGCAGTGTGGGTGCGGCAGTGAGAGTGTGCGTGTGGCAGTGAGAGTGTGGGTGTGGCAGTGAGAGTGTAGTTGTGGCAGTGAGAGTGTAGTTGTGGCAGTGAGAGTGTAGTTGAGGCAGTGTGGGTGTGGCAGTGAGAGTGTAGTTGTGGCAGTGAGAGTGTAGTTGTGGCAGTGTGGGTGTGGCAGTGAGAGTGTGCGTGTGGCAGTGAGAGTGTGCGTGTGGCAGTGAGAGTGTAGTTGTGGCAGTGAGAGTGTGGGTGTGGCAGTGAGAGTGTGGGTGTGGCAGTGAGAGTGTAGTTGTGGCAGTAAGAGTATAGTTGTGGCAGTGAGAGTGTAGTTGTGGCAGTGAGAGTGTAGTTGTGGCAGTGTGGGTGTGGCAGTGAGAGTGTGCGTGTGGCAGTGAGAGTGTGCGTGTGGCAGTGAGAGTGTGGGTGTGGCAGTGAGAGTGTAGTTGTGGCAGTGAGAGTGTGCGTGTGGCAGTGAGAGTGTAGTTGTGGCAGTGAGAGTGTGGGTGTGGCAGTGAGAGTGTAGTTGTGGCAGTGTGGGTGTGGCAGTGAGAGTGTGGGTGTGGCAGTGAATGTGTGGGTGTGGCAGTGAGAGTGTGGATATGGCAGTGTGGGTGTGGCAGTGATAGTGTGTGTGTGGCAGTGTGGGTGTGGCAGTGAGAGTGTGCCTGTGGCAGTGAGAGTATAGTTGTGGCAGTGTGGGTGTGGCAGTGAGAGTGTGGGTGTGGCAGTGAGAGTGTGGGTGTGGCAGTGAGAGTGTGGGTGTGGCAGTGAAATTATCTATATTAAAGCAATGATAATCAAAAGACTGTAAAATAGACACCCACATATGTAACGTTTATTCTTTTGCTCTTTTTCTCTGTTGCTGTTCTCCTTTTTTTTTAATATACACCCACATAAAGAAACAGCTTTTTTATAACGAACCTCTAGAGGAATTTCATGCACTATATTCTCTTACAAGTGGCTCTGTTTTTCTTTTGTGGTTACGAAGCACTGCCATATGAGGATGACACATAAGCAGGATCATATCATTCACCACAAAAAATAACAAAAAAAAAAAAGATGAAAATGCACATTGTATGCAGTTCAAGGCAACTGGCTTGCGTCAAGGTTTTGCTAATGTCTAACCCTTTAACAGACTCGTTGTATAAACATAGTTGTTATACACACCAGTGTCTGAAAGCACTTTTAAAGCAGAGAACTTAACAAAGGTATCGAGTTAGAAATGTGCCATGGGAAGACCACAATAAGGAGCACATTTCCATCTGCAGCTAAAAAAAGCAGCAGAGAAGAAACCAGACCAAGAAAAAGTGCAAGAACTGAACATTAGTGAAGTAGTTGTACAGTATTTGGGTTTTTTAAAGCCATTTTCTGTCTCCTACTATTAAATTTTTTGGTTGAAATTAAAAAGTTAATATGTAACCGCATCTCTCTAGCATAAGCCTAATGGTTGGTCATGTCAAAGTCTTCATTTGTTTAAGTAGGGCTATGTTGTTATGTTAGCTAGCTAGCTAATTGGAGCACTTCAAATATTTACATTCTGTACTCTATAATATTTCTCAGGTGCCTTACAAACATTTACAGCTAAAAAAAAAGAGTACTTTCAGCTAATTACTTTTTAAATAGCCAATCTCATATTGAGTATAATGAAATAGAACTATTTAAAAATTACATTAACAACTATGTAGCAGAAAAACATTACTGCTGTATAATAAGCTAATTCTGAAATAAACAACACAGGCTATAAGTAACTGTCTGTTGTTATTACTACGTACAACTGTATTATTATTGTATTTCTTGGGTTGTATTTCAGGTGCACAGAAAGGTCCTAAAAGTGTATAACATATAAAACATACTGTATATGTGGGGCAACTTGTAAAAACCCTCCACATGGTCCAATTTTCTACTACACTATATGACCAAAATTTTGTGGACACCTGATAATCACACCCATATGTATTTCCTGAACACCCCATTCCAGATTTAGTCCCCCTTTGCGGTTATAATAACCTCGAATGTTTGAGGAAGAAGAGATTTCGGAGCGTAGCTTTGGGGATTTGTGCTCATTCAGCCACAAGAGCATTAGTGAGGTCAGGTACTGATGTCGGGGGAGAAGGGCCTGGGGTGCAGTTGGTCTTCTAATTCATCCCAAAGGTGTTCAGTGGGGTTGAGGTCTGGGCTCTGTGCAGGCCCCTCGAGTTGTTCCACACTAACCTTAGGAACCATGTCTTCATGAATCTCGCTTTGTGCACAGGGGCATTGTCATGCTAGAACATGTTTGGGCCCCTTAGTTCCATTCGCTGTAAAAGAGAAAAGAAAAAAAAAAAAAAAGAAAAAAAAGGAAAAAAAGAAAAGCTGACTTAACTTAAAATTTCAAGGCACCTTGCTTGCACAGTTTTTTTTTGTTTTTTTTTTAGCTTATTCAACTCAGTCAAAGTAGTTCAGTTAACTCAATTTACTGAGTAAGGTCACATGTTTCCCAATTTGTACTCTTTTGTCCAGCTGATAGAGTGTTTATAGTTGGGAAAAAAAAGAAAATTGTTAAGTGCAGCAAGTTGCCTTGAACGTCAACTTTTTTTTTAAATAGTGTTGAAGGGAAACTGTAATTTTGCAGCGTACAAAGACATCCTGTACAATTTTGTGCTTCCAACTATGTGGGAACAGATTGGAGAAAGCCCATATATGGGTGTGATAGTCAGGTGTCCACATACTTTTGACCATATAGTGTGTACAATATATCTACAGTAATTCTGAAAATACGATCCTCATCATCGTCTCTTCACTCAACTTATCACTGTTCACACTAACATCAGTGGGGAAATAATCGCTGAATAATTCACGCAGTTGGCTAAATTTCATATCCGGTATAACTTTTCATTAGGCCATTTAAACATTTTTTTTAAATGTCCGCTGTCATGAGGGTCTAATTGCTCTTCTCTGTTTTGATTACAGTGTGACGGAGCAGGAGCCTTGCTGACATTTTGACAGCCGGAATCTGATTACAAACTGAATTGATTAGGGTTAGTTCAATTTCGCTATAGTATGCAAGTATCCAACAGCAATCAATGCATGAGAAAAAGACTCTTAGCTAGCAAGGTTTTAGACATCCTTAGGAAGACTGACTGCATTCACCACGGCATTTGTTAAGCCAACTCTTTGCAGGAATATATTTATGGGAAAATTTTAGCCAAAACTTTTGGTCAAAACCTGATTTTTCATCATTTATTGGCCAGAATTTTGCTGCAGTGACATCTGATGGCTCTTCCCAAACTGCCACACATATTTAATGGAGAGAAAATGTGAATGAACCTAAAAATACATAATGAAGTATTGATTATTTTTTTCGTTATACCAAAGAGCAGTTGAATTCTCAAATCCGATTGGTCAGAAGGTATGCATTACAGCAAGGTAGTTCCGGACAGTAGTTCCAGCTGTGACACGAATAGTAAGTTTATATAAATGTGCTCGTTTTAAAATGTTATTGTTGAGTAAAGAGTAACAGCTCTTTCACTGGGACAGAGATGGCAGACGCGCAACATAATCTTACATTAATAATAAACATGTTAAAAACGTTGTTGTTTAGCAATTTTTACATTTATTTATATATCGATCTATTTATTTATTTAATTAATTTTGTTAGAAGACATTTATTTAACATTTATGGAAAGAGTTGAAACTGCTTTGCAACAATTGTAGTGCTTTGCAAAGTTTCCTAGCACTTCGGAGGTTTCCTCTGGGTACTCCGGTTTCCTCCCCCAGTCCAAAGACATGCATTGTATGCTGATTGGCATTTCCAAATTATCCGTAGTGTGTGAATGAGTGTGCAGTTGTGCCCTGCACTGGTTTGGCACCCTGTCCAGGGTGTCCCCCGTCTTGTGCCCCTGGGATAGGCTCCGTGACCCTGTGTAGGAAATGCGGTATGGAAAATGTATGGACGGCTGCATTTTGTTTGAAAGAGAGAGAGAGAGGGACAGAGTGAGAGGAAGAGAGGCTGGTGAGGGAATGATTCTTTGTTGCAGCTATAATGTAGATGAGGGAATAACTTGTCTCTCGGACTTTCCCAAACATTAAATCTATAACTATAAACCTATAAAAATATCTAATTCATTAATAAATTAAAAAAGTGTACATGTTGGCAAATCGCTATGGACTAAGCAAAATAAAACACTCCAGACCATGTGATTATACTTTGTGTTGTACTGTATGACACCCTACCCTCCCCCCAGAAAAAAAGACCACCTCACAGTTTTTATTTTTGTATAACTGCACAATCTGTTGTATGTTATTCCTTACTTCGTGCATACAAAAAAATTATCTTTGTATTAGGGTGGGTGGTTACAATGCTCTTAATTGCTTTCAGAAATGGCCTTATACAGTATCTTCATCAGCATTATTCAACATCATTACCATCAGAAAATGTGGGCTTTAATTCGGCCTGGACTACAGAGCAGACTACACTGCACTGCGCTTGTTATAGAGTGTGTTTGACCATGGCGCTAAGCATCACACACACACACACACACACACACACACACTTCTGCATGTGCTTCTTCCGCTTCTTCACGTCTCACATGTGTCATATCCTTCCTGTACTGCGAATTTGCATGCGCTCTCTCTGTCTCTCCCTCTGTCTCTCTCTCTCTGTCTCAAACAGTCTCAAAGCCGTGTTATGCATGTCAGGAAGGCAAGGGACAACAGGAGAATGGTAATAAGTGAACACACACACTAATGAGCCCCACAGCAGAACAGCACAGAAAAAGGTCATCTCTCTCTCTCTCTCTCTCTCTCTCTCATACACACACATACACACACAAAACATTGCAGCCAAGTATGACACCCATATTACATATTACATGCTCGAGTTTATCATTTGCTTATGGATGCATACCCTCAAAACAAGCACACTCGTTTTCACACACATTTTATATGCACCAGTACGCTCTCTCTCTCTCTCTCTCTCTCTCTCTCTCTCTCTCTCTCTCTCTCATTCACTCACTCTCTTTCTCTCATTTCATGTTCATCTGTGGTATTGTCCCTGGCAAGGTGATCTTCCCAGAGGAAGGCCGATTGGTTCATTTTGGCCTGACGGATATTTTTAATTACAGACTCAAATTAACTGTTAATGGCATAATAAAATCCTTGCCATGAGTATTCATTTACATGGAGTGTCTGGATCTGAGGGAGAGGAAGAATGCGTGTGTGTATGTGAGTGTGTGCTTGTGCTTTAAAGTACTTTCAGCTCCCTCTGGAGTCAGTAATGATCATGAGCTTCCAACAGACGGGTTCAGATTACAGCTGTCCTGCTAATACCATCAGTAAATGATGCATATTCACACACACACACACACACACACACACACACACAGACTTCCACCTCCTACCACACAGAGTTTTTGTACAGTGTTGCAGCTTCAGATACAATTATGGATTTTTGCAGGCTAATACGTAATATTGTGTTTTCCCTGAATCATACGTTTAGTTTCTGATGATCGATATTAATTGTGTGCAATGAAAAGCACACACACAAACAAACACACACACACACACACACACACACACACACACACACACACACACACACACACACACACAAAAGTCCAGTAATGAGCAAGAGAGCATATAGAATATGGTGATGACAAATCAATGACCTGATTCATCATGCTAGCAGTGTATGTGATTAAAATCGCATAAAGTCTAGAGGTGAACAGACTGTCTGGGTCACTGGAGGCATTTAGATGTGCCTAGTAAATGACTCTCCACACGAATTCACACTCTGTCTAGCGCCTGGCTCATGCAAACATTTAGTTTAGAATCAGTCAGATCAGTCAGTTAGTCAGTTTCTGATTCTTACCACATGGAGTTCTAACACATGGAGTTTGGGGACGGAGTAAAATCTGTGATTTACTACAAAATTGAGACCAAAAGCAAAGCACCTGAAAGGAATACTCCTTTTTTTTTAATCTAATGCACATGTAGCCTATGTGGTTACTTCACACAAAATTTTGTCCCAATTTCCATACTGCTTATCCTACACAGGGTCGTGTGTCCCAGGGAACAAGGAGGGGGACATACTGGACAGGATGACAACCCATTGCAGGGCACAAACACACACAGGGGAGGAAACCGGAGATTGTGGAGGAAACCCCAAAGCACTAGAACATGCAAACTCGACACACAGAGGGCGGGAGGCAGGATTCGAACCCCCAACCCCAGAGGTGCAAGGCAACAGTGCTAACCACTAAGCCATCATGCCCCCTGCTACTTCCTTTCCATCCATCCATTTTTTTTTTGTACCGCTTATCTTACACAGCACCATTTGGAGCCTATCCCAGGGAATTTGGTGCACAAGGCAGGGGACACCAGTGAGAATCAAATCTGGAGGTGCAAGGCAAACATGCTAAACACTAAGCCACCGTGCCACCCACCAATTTTTTTTTCATTTACCCAAAATACATTTCTTATTTTCTGTGCAACGTACTGTATATTTTTGAATAATAAATTTGATGAATTCTCTAAATTCAGAAAGGGAACTCATTTTTCAGAAGAAAGAACTTGTGCATATGCATTACCAAAGTATACACGAATGTACCTCTCCTCAGTGCCTCAGTTTTTGCCTCACAGCACATGGACACCACAAAACCAGAAAGCGCAAGTTACTGAAATGACATTTTACAGCAGTAGGTAGCATTGCTGCCTCACAGCTTCAGGGTCCCTGGTTTGATACTGAGCTTACGTGCTATGTGTAGGGAGATTTGCATGTTCTCTCCGTGTCTAATTGGGTTTCCTCCAGGTTTTGCGATTTCCTCCCACCTCCCGGGAGATGGATTGGCTTCACTAATTTTCCCCTTAGTGTCAGTGTGTGTTCCCAGGACAGGCTCAAAATCAACACTTAATCCACTTACAAACGCATGTATGGCTTCAGTGTCTGAAAATCTGACAAAACTAGTTTCGAATCTGTCTTGGTATTTTAAACTCTGATACATTTGCTTTCAGGCTTCCATTTATGTGAAGTAAATGGGTTTTCCATTCTTTTCTCAGTAATGTCTAAATCTGTGCCAACTGCATTTACGCTACAGATGCAGGAAATAGTGATTAGGCTGGGAAGGGGGGTATTTCCTTAAAAACTTAGCACTATATGATGCTCACTAACAGCTAAGAATGTAAATAATAGGTATTATAGAGTAGCATGGTCGCAGAAAAGGAGGGCATTTTCATTCTCCAGCAGGCTTCAGCATCATTACACACTTGACACAGTATCCAAAATGCACTCATGCTGTTTCCTAATAACAACTATGTAATAGTATGTTTGGTAGCAAATAATATCTTGTATGTATTAAGTGGTTTTGAATGCAGCCACAGCGGGATGTCAGTTTCCTGAGGAGAGATGGCTGCTTCCCAAGAGAGCACACTTGATGCCACTCGACTCCCTGACTCAACGGATGCATAGATGCCAATCAGAAATGGGGCAAGCATGAGAAAACCACAGAACCGCTGTTCTGAGAAAAAGGTTTTTTATTATTTTTGTTGTTGCTGTTGTTTTTTCTGGACAGAAAACATTAAAGATGTGAAGGATGCTGGGCTGGAACAGAAGACCAGAGAATTAATTAATTGTTCCTTCTGAGTATCTTTGTTTGTGTATTGGTGTTCACTCTGGTGTCACAAACTAAAGAATCCTCTCAAATCCAGATGGAAAGTGTAAAGAGAATGTCCTGCAATCTTCAAACGTAGAATAACACCAATTTACCAAGAACAGTAGGAAAAATAAAAACAGCTTCCAGGCTTTTGCAATAATTAGACCTAGTGTGCATCAGTGAGGCAGAACTATTTATTCTTTAAGGAGAAGACAAGGGCCCCCAAGTGTGACTTCATCCTAAAGCCTTGATTGAAATGAGTTTCATGCAAATTACTATATGCCCCTGTTATGTCCCATCAGTGAGTGGTGGTGAGCAAGTGAATAAAGATGACAAATAAAAACAGGAGACGGTCATAAAACACAATGAAAACAAAACTCTACAAAAGCCTCCATGTAAAGCTACTTCAAACCAAGGATGCTCTATAACACCCCCCCTCTTTCTCTCACTTTCTCTGTGAGTCAAATGCTCTTAAGCCAAACAGCTTTGGTGATTAACTGCACTGTGCCCCAGACAGTGTGCTTTTACATCCATTCATAATCTCACAGTCACTGAATAATAGCCGCCAATGAAGAAAATTAATTGTCTAGCTGTGAGCAAAAACGCTTTACTGTCTTTAATTAATTATGGGCTCATTTTCATAGAATGCTAAAATACTTAATGCTGCACTCTTAACATCGCACACCTCATTGATAACACTTGCTATCATGTAAGTAATTTAATGAACCCCTATTTGGCCCTTTAAGATATGTTGCACGTCTATAAACTTGTTAAATTACTTCAATAAGCTTCCAGTTTACCAAACTTCAAAGGAAATAGGAAAACTCAAACCTTTAAAATAGCACCATCAAGCTCATGCATGTGTTGTCATTTTATTTGAAATGTATTTTTAAAAGATTTATTAAAAGTGAAACATCAAATAAACACATATCTGTGGAGAGTAATCATATCTGTGAGTAATTCCATATCTGTGGAGAGTAATCAAGGCCTGCATCACGATAGTGGTTTAATATATACACACACACACACATATATATATATATATATATATATATATATATATATATATATATATATATATATATATATTAAACTGGGTTACGTCTGGAACAGAATATATTATCACAGGTTACATGATTAAATTTGAAGAAGCTCTCATTTCCATATTTTACCATTAAAATGTCGTGATTGGTTGGCAATTATATTCTCAAGGGAAGAGTACACCTTGGATGGGATGCCAGTTCATCATAACAGATGCATTCACATACTCATTCACAACCAGGGGCAACTTTAGCATAGCCAATCCACCTACATCTTCTTGGGAGGAAACCAGAGAACCAGAGGAAATCCACGCAGACATGGAGACACACTCCATACAGACAGTAACCCGAGCTGAGAATTAAACAAGACACCCAGACCCCGGAGCTGTGAGGTACTACCACTTACCTAATACACCACTGTGATGCCAAATATTCTATTATAATTAGTTTTCCCCCTTAAAACTGTACTATATACTATGGATCATCCCAAAGCAACTGATTTGTACAGCCTGATACGTGAAACATTGATGCTTTGTTCTCTGATTACTGACCAAAGAAATAATATAGCTTTGTAACAAAATAATAAAAAGAATTATAAAATAAATCCCCTTGTATAAATTACAAACACACATGCACACACATTTTAATGAAAGGGACAAGTACCATCAATATCCAGCCTCCAGGGTCTTAATTATAATCGTGCACAAACACAGAGATCTGAGACTCTGGTAACTGTGCAACTACTGTATCTACTGTGGAGTGTGGCAGGGCGCATTATCCTGCTGAAAGAGGCCACTGCCATTAGGGAATACCGGTGCCATGAAGGGGTGAACTTGGTCTGCAACAGTGTTTAGGTAGGTGATAGATGTCAAAGTAAAATCCACATGAATGCCAGGACCCAAGGTTTCCCAGCAAAACATTGCCCAGAGCATCACAACGGCTTGCCTTCTTCCCATAGTGCATTCTGGTGCCCTGTCTTCCCCAGGTAAGCGATGCACATGCACCCGGCTGTCCACATGATGTAAAAGAAAACGTTAATAATCAGACTAAGCCATCTTCTTCCACTACTCCATATTCCAGTTGTGATGCTCATGTGCCCATTCAGCAGTGGGCAGGGGACAGGGAACAGTATGCAGCTACGTAGTCCGATAAGCAGTAAGCTGTGATGCACTGTATGTTATCCACCTTTCTATCATAGCCAGCACTAACTTTTTCAGCAATGTGTGCCACAGTAGCTCTTCTGTGGGATTGGACCAGACGGGTTAGCCTTCACTCTCCGTGCGCATCAATGAGCCTTGGGTGCCCATGACCCTGTCACCGGTTCAACGGTTGTCCTTCCTTTGAACACTTTTGGTAAGTGCCAACCACTGCATACCAGGAACACCCCACAAGACCTGCTATTTTGACAAAGAGACCAAAATGGCCTCAAAATTCCCCAGATCTCAATCCGATCAAGCATCAGTAGGATGGGCTGGACAAACAAGTCTGATCCATGGAAGCACCACCTCGCAACTTACAGGGCTTAAACGATCTGCTGCTAACTTCTTGGTGCCAGATAACACCTTCAGTGGTCTTGTGGAGTCCATGCCTCGACGGGTCAGAGTTGTTTTTGTGGAACAAAGGGGAACCTACACAATATTAGGCAAGTGGTTTTCATGTTATGGCTGACTGGTATAGATGGAGAGATGGACAGATAGACAGATGGTTAGATGGACAGATAGATAGATGGACAGATGGATGGACAGATAGATAGATAGATAGATAGATAGAGTTCCCTGAACCTTAGCTGTATACTTAGATACCTGAAATGTACTGATTTCAATTAATTTCTACAGCTTAAAAGTAGCCAGATGTTCAGGCATGTGTTTGTGTACAATACTTGAATAGTAGATCCATGAAAACTGTTGAGTAATAACGCCCAAGTGATCATTAGGGAAATTAGAGTGTTTGTGTTGTTATTAAACATCATTATATTGGACCAAAATGTAGCATGCATAGGAATACAAGTATTCAGTGCCAAATGCAACACCAGCATTTCCATGTTTGGAAAGAGTAAATCCTGTAGTGATGGATCCCACAAAGGCTGCTTTGTTAGACTCCAAATAGGGAGGCATGTACTGTTGGCCATAATACTCATATCTCTACCTGGGATCATTTCTAGGCTCATTCAGAGGAGGGCATGTTTATCAAAGA
This sequence comes from Ictalurus punctatus, assembly GCF_001660625.3. Taxonomy (NCBI): domain Eukaryota; kingdom Metazoa; phylum Chordata; class Actinopteri; order Siluriformes; family Ictaluridae; genus Ictalurus; species Ictalurus punctatus. The sequence continues at coordinate 25,101,366 of NC_030420.2, forward strand.
TACACGTATGAGTTACTTTCAAATTGCAGCTCGACACAACACATCTGCTATGTGCACAGTTTTTGCAAAACGGAAGAGAATAGATTCAGCATTATTATGAGTATTTTCACCCGAGTTCATGTGAAGTGAACCTGAGACCACCGTTTTCAGTTCTCCGGACTGCACCCGGGTTTAAAAACAGCTTTCGCTTTTCACCAAATGAACCAGACTCAAAACAGCTTTGGATTCTGAAAAAGAATAAAAGGGCAAGAAATATGCTTGTGCACTGTAGTTTATAAAAAGCAACTTGTCACAGCTTGGAGACTCAGCAGGAGCCTTTGAGCCAGCTGTAGCTCACCTTTGGCCACTTTACAATTCGTGTGTGACCTCCTCGCTTCACGGGGCAACAATGAATTATCAGATTGACCCATGCAACTGTGTGATTCCTAGAAGATAGGACAGTGGTCTAGGAGAAGGGAATTATTCAAAGTACCTGTGTGTGTGTGTGTGTCTGTGTGTCTATGTGTGTGTGTGTGTGTGTGTGTGTGTGTGTGTAGTGGTGTTGCAAATGGTGATTGAGGCCTGGCAAAAGACATCCTGTTCCACCTAAATAGTCTCTCAGTGAGGCTAAAAATAAAACACACATCCATGTCATCTGCCTGCAAATCATCCCATTAAAATCAGGCCTTAATTCTAAGATATGCCAACAACATTCTACACAAATCCCCCCCCCCCCCCAAATCCCCCCCCCCCCCCCCCACACACACACACACACACATACCCCCCATAAGGGGACCGTCAGTAGTGATCGTGCCTGATAGCTCTGTGGCTGATAGAGGACTCTCTCCTATCGTCTGCACGTTCAACTTGTTACCACAGTGATATACAACACACAGAACAGGAGAAGGCTTTTAGATACACAGGCACATCAAGATCATAGTGCCTGATACACATGCTCACACACGCCCAGACTGATATATGGCATCAGTAAAAGAAAGACAGAGAGAGAGAGAGAGAGAGAGAGAGAGAGAGAGAGAGAGAGAGAGAGAGATGTCTGGGGCTTAGTTGAGGTCATCAAAAGTGTAAAAATGGTAAATCTGTCCCATATGGCCACACAAAATGCAGATGTATATTAAATTTAATATTGTCAATGTCCATATTACACTTGTGTAGTTTAAAGTCCATGAAACAATTTCTGACTTACAGTATATTGCTCATTATACCACAGCATGGTATATGAATTCTCAAATCTGACTGGTCAGAAGGTTGTAACACACAGTGTATTGGCACCCTTGGTAAATATGAGCAAAGAAGGCTGTGAAAATTATCTTTATTATTTAACCTTTTGATCTTTTGTTTAAAAAAATCACAAAAATACCCTGCTCTCATGGATATCACACAATTGCAAACAAAACACAAAATATATATATATATAAACACATATATATTTTTTTTAAATATAGGTATGCAACAATTATTGACACCCTTTTACAATACTTTGTACTAGCTCCTTTTGCCAAAATAACAGTTGCCAAGATCTTCTCCTATAATGCCCGATGGGGTTGGAGAATACATGGCAAGGGATCTGAGACCATTCCTCCATACGAAAACTCTCCAGATCCTTCAAATTTCTAGGTCTACGCTGGTGGCCTCTCCTCTTCAGTTCACCCAACAGGATTTCTATGAGGTTCAAGTCAGGGGACTGGGATGGCCATGGTAAGACTTTGATTTTGTGGTCAGTAAACCATTTTTGTGTTGATTTTGATGTATGTTTTGGGTCATTGACCTGCCCATTTTTAAGCTTTCTGGCAGAGGCAGTCAGGTTTTCATTTAATATCTGTTGATGTTTGAAATAAAATTTTAAAAAGAAGATGCGATTGCTTCGCATCGGGCCATATCACACAAGACCAGCAAAGATTATTTTCATATAACTGCATTGTCTGTTGTGTGTTATTCCTTACTCAGTTATTCCTTAAAATATATTCAAGCCTTTTAAAGTAAAACAGATTAGTAAGCATTGATCAACATCCATATAATACACAGGGCATGGGAGAGCTTGGAACCTATCCCAGGGAACAAGTGTCCCCTGCCACACTGGACAATCACACACACATTCACACACTACGGACAATTTGAAAACGCCAAATCTGCCTACAGTGCATGTCTTTGGACTGGGGGAGGAAACTGGAGTACCCAGAGGAAACCTCTGAAAAACATGCAAACTCCACGCACATGGCACAGAGTCGTGATTTGAACCCCCAACCCCAGAGGTGTGAGGCAAACGGGCTAACCACTAAGCCACTGTGTAGTAAATTGGTAAATGTTAAGTGAATTGTCCAGTGGTGACTGGAGAGCAGTTATTTTTATAGATAACATTTGAACATATTTATTATTCGGTTGTATTCTTGCAAATGTATAAACCTTTATTGGCTACAACACTGCATGCAAATGTTATTAGAGCAGAAAAGACTTGACATGATATGGTGTTATGGTCCTTCATGTTATTTTGTTGTGAACTATTGTATAAACAATCTCAATTTGGATGAGAACCAACACCCTGCGTTTTTGAGGGACCATGGTTATACTTCTTAGCTCTGCCCGTTTTCACTAAAACCCAAACCAGAAGGCAGGCATATTCATTTTCAACTGATGGGTGGATTGGTTAAGGGGCAAGAAAGCTTAGGGAATGGTTTTATTGCACTCACAATTTACCATATATGCAGCAGAATGCTTTATACTGTGATTTACAAACTGATTGTTTACACAGAAAAGAGGGACTTAAGTTTGATTAAAGCAGAACAAACAGAGGGGACTGGTCTGTCTGAAAACTTTTATTTTTATTTTTTTTAATACACACAACAGTCTGGACTGTGGCCAAGGCACTGGCTTATTTGCATTTATTAACATAAGTGAGAGTTCATGCCCATATCTAACTGTATGTATTTCATGTAATTAGTTTTCAAAAAAGAGCAAGATAACATGAATGATACACATAAAAACATGTAAGAGATCAGTTCAGATCAGATCAGATATGTTTGGCTCAAGGTCAATTTTAGCACTGAAGATGCAGACAGAGTGTACAGGGTGTGAAAGTCACAGCCCTGAACACATTAGTGCTTTCCATGCTCGAGCATACCTGATGAAAGGAATAAGCTAATTATTAGGCTATTCAGGTGTGTGAGAAACCTACGGTGGTGTGAAGCTGCTGTATTAGAGGTGATCTATAATTTGTACTCTACACACCCATTATGGTATGGTCTCTACAACAGAACAGAGGTTTTAATCCAATGTCTGTCTATTCCTACCAGAATTCTGACCGACCCTACATGCTCCTGCAGGTAATTTTGTTTTCTAATGAACTTATCTGGTCCCCTTCATGATTCAACGCCTTGTTGTGGTGAAGGAGCTTGCATACTTCAGTGAACCTCAGGACTATGTCACAGAGAGCTTTATGGTCCCAATAGGGAAACAGATCTGAGGGGAGAGGTCAGGTAAAGAGTGATCCTAAAGACCCCGATTAACGGTCACTGCCTGGACTAGGATCACCCCTGGAGTGAGGCCTGGAGTCGCGTCTGCAAGTAACAGTGGTTACTGGATATCTCACGTAACACAGTCCGGTTCAGCCTGGAATGGCTACATTTAGATGCTCACTATCTGCAAAATGAAGGGCGGGGTCAGGTGCAATGGCTGTGGGCAACAGGCATGTGATTAACTTACTGTAATTGTTTCTATCTCCTCCAAAATATAGAAAAATATCATTTAATCAATGGCAACTTTGACCAGGATAAAGCAGTTACCAAAGGTGAATGAATGAATGAATGAGCCCTAATTTATAGTAGGCATCATGATGCATCCAAATATCTCCCATTGATTAACATGACCATTTTTGAGCTTTATATAGTAATTGACACCCCGTTTCTGCCCATATGAAAGTAAAAACATTTATTGGGGATACCTTTTTTTTTGGGATATCCCATACTACACATGGGATACTGGTGTAGGCTCTTTCAGTGTATGTTGTTTTGGGGAAGTTGTTTTATTTTTTTTTTAATTTTTATTTTTTTTAATGTATACTGTTGTAGACTGTTTGGCAATAGGTTGATTTTTTATAGACTGTGTGTGGTGTATAGTTTTGTATTATAAGCTATTTTTGGTGTAGATTGTTTTTATTGTAGACTGTTTTGGTTTATGTTATTTTATTATTAATTGTTTGGGTGAAGGTTGTTTTGGTGTAGGTTTTTATGTTGTACTGTAGATTGTTTTGGTGTAAATTGGTTTAATCTAAGACTGCTTTGGTGTAGGTTGTTTTGTTGTAGACTGCTTTGGTGTAGATTGTTTTATCTTAGGCTATTTTAGTGTACAGTAGGTTGTTTTACTGTAAAATGTTTTGTTGTTGGTTTATTGTAGACTGTTTTGGTGTAGGATTGTTATGTTGTAGATTGTTTTGGTGTAGATTGGTCTAATCCAAGACTGTTTGAGTGTAGGTTGGTTTATCTTTGATATTTCTGAAATAGGTTGACCTGTTTTTGTGTGAGGTTTTTTTTTTTTTTTTTTTTACAGACTCTTTTGGTGTAGGCTGTTTTATTGTAGAGTGATGTGTTGTAGGTTGTTTTGTTGCAGACTGTTTTGGTGTAGGTTGCTATATTACAGACTGTATAAATACTTGATGTACTCTAGTTTGTCAAGTTTGTATCAGTGTCTGAATGAAACAATGTGTCATGATCCTTCCTTCATATCATATTTCCTGTTTTTGACAGACACACACAGACACACTGCACTGACATTATCACTGTATTGAAGTGGATCTGATGAGCTACAAATATCATACAATTTTTGGCAGCCAATTTCAGGCTCCATTGTGAACATCTGCTCAGATATTCACATCTTATCTTCATCTCGACTCTTTGGGAGGATAATGTAAAGTTTTATGTTGCAGTGGGGAGCATATCCGCTGAGCCACAATCACATGAAGTCTAGTATAAGATGCATTGCATGCTCTACACTTCATATAAATGTGGCTGTGTGTGATATATTTATCAGTTTGCTTCCAGGTTTTTTAAAAAAAATAAAAAAAAAATCTCTTCCTGCTTTATACTCAGTGCAATCTGAGAAACTTTCTCCACCCAAACAGAATGGGCTCCCACTTTACTGCCTCTTTCTTCCTCCCACTATAATTTAATCGCCAGCATCTCCTCCAACGCAGTGGCACCCGTGTCTGCCTGCGGCCCAATTTAAAACAATCTCTGCAGAGCATCGATGATTTGAGAATATATGAATACATCTAGCATATGAAAGAACTGCAGGCCTGAGTGTTTTATGAAGGAAGAAATCAGCTTGAGAGTTACTCATAAGAGATTTAGTCACTGTGCAGTAGCATTGTCTTCACCGAAAACAGCACTTATTTTACAATTATTTAGAAGACTGCTTGATCCTTTCGACTTCATTCAGTTAAGTTGTTATTTTTACTGCATAATCTGTTTACCGCTTGTGCTTCACAACAACTTGGGGTCCAGAGATGCACCCAAACTCATTTTCACAATTAGCTTCTTACTGTTATCTCAAGCTTCTGTGGTGAATTTACCACTGACTGCAAAAGAAAGACCATTGTTGTTTTTTTCAGCCATTATCTTCAAATAGGGCAGAACTATATTTGGTAGGGGTGATGTCAATGCTACCAAATTTCCAATCATAATTAGGAATCTGCTTACACCAGCTCCACCTTTACCCCAACCACAGATCTGACTTTTACTTACTTGCTCAGGCTCAAACTGCATTTAGTTAGAGTTTTTCCTATTTTATATACACAGTTAATGTCAGGGGCGTAACCTGGGCATTCGGGGCTGTTCCCCGGAAAAAAATGTTTCTTTAATGGTAAGCACTTATATAGCACTTTTTTACCTTAGCAGTTCCAAAGCACTTTACACTGTGTCTCATTCACACACACCAGTGGTAGCAGAGCAGCCTGCATGGCACTAACTTGCCATGGGGAGTAACTCAGGGTTCAGTGTCTTGCCCAAGGACACTTTGGCATGTGGAGTCACAGGGGCCGGGAATCGAACCACCAACCCTACAATTAGTGGACAACCCACTCTACCACCTGAGCCACAGGCACCCCAAATAATTCACCACTTGGAGCGGTTTGTCACTATGTAACTGAACGTCAGTAAAAGAAGATGGCAGTGTTGTCATTTTGTACCTTCAGTGAACACAGTGTTGTATTTTATCTTCATTGAATGGAGACAAGACCAATGAGTCACGGTTTGCAGGAAATCACATGGAAATACTTGTGTCTTATTGGCTGACAGCTCTCAATTCTGCCAAACGCTAGCTCACACAGTCAATTAATGCGAGGGAAAAATTGCCATTGAAAAGTGGCAATTTTTTTTTTTTTTTACCAGTAAAGGGGTTTAAACTGATACATGTGGCGAGAATAAGGACAGCTAACGAACTCTGCATGGCACTGTAGCAGCTAAACTGATACAGTGATAGCTTAGTTGTGCCTCCTCTTGGCCAGCGACACCAAACTAGCCTAGTCTCAAGTTAGGTGGCTCAGGTCCTGTTTGAGGCCTGACAACAAGTTATAAAATAGCCAGAAAGTTGTATGTTTTTTCGGTCTGGCAGTCCTGCAAACAGCGATAATACCCGAGGCAAGTTTTATGATAAATCCAACTTTTTGTCCAATTTTCAATTGCAATTAGCCCTCACATGCAATAAAAAAAAATGCACGGAAACAGTCTATTTAGAAGAACGTTTTAAAAAGTTTTCTGATGGAGAAGAATCTGGGCTCAGCCCCAGATGATTAACAGTCCAGCTGGATAATGTAGTAGTTTATGTGTGGTAATGGTTAGTAGTTTATCAACATTCATGACTTACAGTTAAAAACCAAAGGTCTGTAGAAGTTGCACTCTGTTATTCCTATATGCTTTTTCATGCACTAGCACATCACAAGTTGTTTACTTTTTTACCGAAGTGACACCACAGTCACTTAGTATGAGACCTGACACGTCCATCCAGTTCTGATCAGACAGAAAATAGACTTTATTTCTAATTAAATAAATTCGTAGTTACGAATATATATTTCTTGAAGTTTGGCTGACAGAAGTGGAACCCAATGTGGTCAAACCAATCTGACCATTATGCTCTGACCCACTCATCACCAAAGCATTTCTGCCATAGGAGGATTTCTGAGTTGTCTGTTTTTTTTCTCACCATTCTGTGTAAACAACAGGAAAATCATCAGGAGATCAGCAGTTATAGAAATACTCAAACCAGCCCATCTGGCACCAACAACCATACCATGGTCAAAGTCAGAGAGATCATATTTTTTCCTATTCTGATGTTTGATGTCTGATGGGTGGCTGTGGCTCAGGTGGTAGAGTGGGTTGTCCACTCATCGTAGGGTTGGCTGTTCGATTCCCGGCCCACGTGACTCCACATGCTGAAGTGTCCTTGGGCAAGACAGTGAACCCCAAGTTGCTCCCAATGGCAAGTTAGTGCCTTTGTAAAGTGCTTTGGATAAAATAAATGCTGAGCATTTGCTGTTAACATTAACTGAAATTTCTGACTTGTATCTGTATTAGAGAGAGAGATTTTCCTGTCTGCATTATATTATATGTAAACCTCTGTCATTAACTTCAATACACTTTAATAATTATCAACATGCAAGGACGCCCCAATGAAGAGCATGTCAAAACACCAGCAACATCTCCCTGCCTATATGTAAACACTCACTCACATACTCACACACACACACACAACTTCCCAAAGCAAAGTTATATACAGTATAATCAGGTAGAAACATGATGAGCCAAAGCCGGATATGGTGATTTACAGAAACAGAAACTATCACTGAAGTGAAATGGCCAGGCCAGGTGACACAATATAGTTTTTTAGTTTAACTTTATGCAAATGAGAAGTGAATTCATGTGGATATTTGAATTGGTTTCAATGTCAGTCCTAGTCAATATGGAGGAAGCAATGTATCTATATTTTAACGACATGAAAATATCACACATATGAAGACATCTATTACAGTAGCCATTGCTGTTTTTTTAATTATATTAAATATTCCCCATAGTGTGATGCAAAATATTAGTGGAATCTTTAAGTTAAATAAAACCAAAAGTTACTGAAAACTATGATGTATAGGTTTCCACTTTCACCACCATTTTACTATGACCCCTGAAGACTATAATATGAAATTATTGATATAAATAATCTTTTACCTGACCCTCTCTGTAAAGCAGTGAATAGGCTGCCCCTCACCCCAAGTTATGATCTCTCTGATAAGCCACCAGTCATTAATAGCACTAAGTGACGATGATTATTCAGACACTCTTATTTGAAGACATACTGGAATTATTAGAGGCTTCATTGAATTCCACACATTGGGGCAAATGGAGAGTAAATAATTTTTAGAAGCCTTTTCCCAAAGGGATGAAATGTGACTGGAATGCAGCCATCTTTGAAAAACGGCTTAATTTCCCCCTGACTGTGAAAAGGCTATAAAATCCCCACAATAGCTTTTTAACGTCAAACAATTAGCTCTGTTGACACATTCTCCCATTTGACAGGAAACAGCCTCTTTAGTCTGTGTGTGTGTGTGTGTGTGTGTGTGTGTGTGTGTGTGTGTGTGTGTGTGTGTGTGTGTGTGTGTGTGTATGTGTGTGTGTGTGTGCGTGTGGGTGCGCGTGTGTGTCAGCATGCTGCAGAAGCTCATTACACTGTAGAGACTGGATTATATATGCACATCAATACTGTTCTTACCGAGCTCTCCCATTGTCTCACTGCTGCTAGTCCTTTAGTCTGTCCAGTCTCTCTCTCTCTAATATCTCACTTCAGTTGTCTCAGGACTAATGCTGTCTCTCCCTCTCTCACACTTTGAATAATGCTGCCTCACTCTTTTACACTCTCACTGCCAATGTTGTCTCATTCTTACTACTCTTAATATTTCTTCCTCCAGATTTTCCACTCACAGCCTATAATCTGGTATCTCTCTCCTGCTGTTTTACTGCCAGTAATGTTGTCTCTGTTTTATACTGTCAGAAATGTCTCGCTTCCAATAATGTTGTCTCTCTCCTACTGTTTCTCTTCCAATAATGTTGTATATCTCTTACTGTCTCCCTGCCAATAATATTGTTTCTCTCTTAGTGTCTTTCTTAATCTCTTACAATCTCACTCACAATATTTCTTCCCCCACATTTTGTGTCTCTCTCTCTCTCTCTCTCTCTCAAGGTTCCACTACCACTAATGATGTCTCTCTCTCACACTGCTATGTACATACCACTGTCTCACAGCCACTAATGCTGTCTCTCTCTCCTTCAAACAGTCTCCTGCCAGTAGCATTGTCTCTCTCACGCTGTCTCACTGCAACTAATACTGTTTCTCTTTTACTGTCTTACTGCCTAAATAGCTGCCTCCAAAAAGTGTATTGTTTCACTGCAAAGAATTCTGTCTCTCTCACACTGTATCACTGCGACTAATTTTGTCTTGCTCTCCACTGTCTCACTGCGAATAATTATGTTTCTCCCACACTGTCTCACTGCCACTAATGCTGTGCCATTCTCCACTGTCTCACTGATAATAATTCTGACTGTGTCCCACTGTCTCACTGTCCCAAACAGTGTATTTTTTCCTAATGCCCCACTAGCAGTAATGCTTTCTTTTCCCCCCACTGTCTCCCTCACAAAAGCACTGCCTCTCTCCCAGGTTCTTTTCTTCATGGTTCATCTCACAGCACTGACATCAGGCTGGTCTGAAACTGTCTGAGGCTACACATCAAAGCACGCTGATTATTATGATCTTATGCTCAGCAGGTTTGGACTAGAGAGCCCAAAGCAAATGCATTCATGGTGATCAAACAATGGGGATGCTAGAACTTGTAGTGGCTACTGAAATGGAAGTCACATATATGCACAAGCAAGTACACCTTCCATGTAATGAGTCTTAACCCCTTAAATTTGCTCCACTGCCTTCCAGGAGACCAGAACATAGATTTGAGCAGTGATGTCCTAAAGGGACATGCTGTTGGGAATCACACAGTCTGCTTGCATCAGAATCAAATCAAGCATCAGGGACTTCTTTTTGAATTTCAGAACATCTTGGGCTTCTGTTCTTTTGCTCCTTGGTTCAGAGCTAAATGAACAGATTTAGATCAGCATGTGGACAGAAGACCCCCATAGAAGCACAATGAAGTATACCAAGTTGAATGACCCAAAAGCCTGAACTCAAGTTTTAATCAGCGTATGAATAATTAAGGACGATGGAATTCCCTCTGCTGTGTATTATGAGATTTGTGTTCTTCCAGCATGAAATAATGATGCAACACGCAGAAATCAGATTATATGCCATTTTTTGAATAACATATGTATAAATGTTATATTCATACGAGCTGTGAAGTGTCCAATTTTATATTGTATATAATAACATCTAAAATGTGTTTCATATTGAGATTCAGAATAAAGTTAGCTGAATAAGCTTCACTATTTCATTTTACCAATTCATATATATATATATATATATATATATATATATATATATATATATATATATATATATATATATATACACACATGCACACACACACATTTCCAATCAAAATTGTTCAACCCCAATTGCAAATCAGGATTATTGTCAAAATTTACAGACTTTCAGCTGATTGCAAGGAACAAATCAAACAAAAGCATGAATGCTTCAAGTGGTTTCCCCAAATTCAACTGAAAACTATTCAAACTGAAAATTATTCAACCCCGTGAATAGAATCCCTCACAACAGCCCAAATATGCAAAACAGGTGTTGTCTCAACCACACCTGATGCAACTAATCAAGGGCTTCATTAGTTGCACCAGGTGTGCTTGAGCTGGAACACATGAAATACCTGAACTGGCTAGGGGTTTGTTGAGTGTATGCTACCTGGATGGGGCAAATAAAAGGAAGTAATCAATGGCCGCAGCCAAATTTCTGAGCAAGCAGGTTGTGAAAAACCCTTGAGTGACTGCAAAAGACCTGCAGCCAGAATTGGTGGCAACAGGCACTGAGGTTTCAGTGAGCACAGTAAGGTGTGTACACAGAAGGTTTCCATGCCAGAACTCTAAGATGTTCACCACTACTGAAGAAAAGTCGGCTCAAAACCATATAAATAAGCCGCAGAAGTTTAGGGATTCTGTTCTGTTGAGCAATGAAACAAAACTGGAACTTTTCGACATGATGAATCAGCGGTATGTCTGGAGGAAGAAGAATGAAGAAAGAACATTCTGTCCACAGTAAAACATGGTGGTGGCTCGGTGATGCTCTGGGGCTCCTTTGCATCCTCTGGCACTGGAAACCTGCAACATGTGGAAGGCAAGATGGATCATTGAAGTATCAGGAAATCCTAGGAGAAAAATTCATGCCATATGAGAGGAAGCTGAAGCTTGGGTGTCATTGGACCTTCCAACAGGACAATGATCCCAATCATACCTCAAATTCCATCAAGGTTTGGTTGTAGAAGAAGTCCTGGAAGATTCTACAGGGCCATCACAGTCACCTGACTCTGGTGGGATTTTTGCAGAAGGCGGTTGCAGCACGCAAACACAAGAATATTACTGAACTGGAGGCCATTGCTCATGAGGAATGGGCTAAGATTCCTCAGGAACGCTGCCAGAAGCTGGTGTCTGGCTATGCATCTTGTATGCAGCAGGTCATAACAACATAAGGTTGCTCTATTAAGTACTAAAGATGCTTGTCATGAAGGGGTTGAATAATGTTGAGACTGGAGAAGTCATTTTTGCATTTTTGCATCAAAATTTGCATTTTCAATTGAATTTGGGGAAACCACTTGAAGCATTCGTTGTGTTGAACTATTTCAATTGCTTTTGTTTGATTTGTTCATTGCAAACAGCTGAAAGTCTGTAAATTTTGACAATAAACCTGATTTGCAGTGGAGGTTGAATAATTTTGTCTGCAACTGCAACTTGCTTAAAATATCCCTTCCCCACTGGTCTCATGTGCATTGGTATATATGGTGCTTGGAGCAACATGTCGTCCCCAACTCCAAAGAGGAAAAGCAGAGCACAGAGAATCAAAATAATCCCCTTAAGAATCAGCCCTTACTATATCCACCACTCACACATATTCTTAGTATATAGTCTTAGTATATGTTATATATTCTTAGTTAATCTCATAATAGCTGCATTATCTGGCAATCCAGACTACAGCAGATTTCAAATCTGGCCATCTGAGCTCTGGTCTGGCTCAGCTTAGTGGAGTTTGACATCTGCTACACACACTCATGTACATGCAAATACACACACTAGGGAAGCGTGATATAGAAAGAGGCTTGCAATTAAAGCTAAGTGATGAGTCCTCTGATTTTTTTTTGCCACATCTCAGGGTGTCACGTCTCCTTTCCTGATTGCACAAAAATTCCCCAAATCTATCAGCCGGAGTTTTCAAACCTGGTTTTCGTAAACTTTATGTCATCCGTTTAGCTTTAGTAACCATTTTATCCAGGGATTCTGGGAACACTGGGTGCAAGGCAGGAAAATCCTTCCTGAATGGGACACCACTTCATCACAGGGCACAGTGCACACACTCATTCACAACTACATCAATTTAGCATAGCCAGTTAACCCTCATCATGTTTTTGGGAGGTGGAAGGAAACCAGAGAGTCAGGAAGAAACCAATGTGAAAACATAGAGAACATGTGAAACTCTACACAGGTAGTAACCTGAGCTCAGTATTAAACCAGGTACCATGGAGCTGTGAGGCAGCAACACCACAACCTCTTCCTGTAACCTCTTCCTGTTTAATTGCTGTTAAAGTGAATGTATGAAAGGAGTTTTCTTTGAAAGTGGGGTGTCCTCCCGTCTCCACCTCTAGAACCACCCATGCTTGACAGAGAAAATTAGCAAGTACTCAAGTACTATAAATCCTTTGAGTGGCTTTTGGGCACCGATCCTGACTTTTTTAAATAGCCTATTGTGTTTTTGCCCTCAACAAACCTTCAAGGGCAGTAAGTACAGTAGACAGATGAGACAGACAAGCTGTCTGTCTAGCATCTTGATATTCACTTGATATCCGCTTCATATACTAACACAAGATGACAAGTGTGCTGTAGTAATTGTATCTTCTTACACCATTTCTTACACATGGTGAGAACACCAAAACAAAGCTCCACACTTCCACTACATCAGGTTTGTATGTTCTTGCCGGGTTTAAATGAAAAAGTAAATTGTTGATGGCAAAATAATTGCATATTTTTAGAAGGATTTATGTTAGGTTGATATTTATTGATAGTGTTACAAATGCAGATACGAGTGCACATGTATTTATGAACACTAACATTCAAAGCAAGCATGGGGTTAAATATATAAATATCAGAATAACACTGAGATCAAACAGCAGTAACGGGCAGAATGTTAATGAAGAATGGCACAGAATTCACAACCTGTGAAATGCAACCATCCTCAGAGAGCACATTTTTACCCAATGCATGTTTACCCCATAAAGATTACAATATATAAGCCAGTCTAGGTTTGCATTTAACATGGTATATGGAGTATATTTAATAGTCTACTTAACAAACACCGAATGTTCACTTTGTGCTTTCCTCAGTGAAATTAAATGCTCATCAGTTTCTACATAGGAAGTATATCTGAACAAACTGCAAGCCAACACATTTTGTCTAATTATTTGTTTGCAAGATGTGATCGCTGCGCTTTGTCTATTTTTAACACATTGTTACATAGCGTTGGAGAATGCAAGCCTCATGCCCAAGAACTTTATCTAGTTAATCCGCTTCCCAGCAGTTCCAACAGCGAAAATCTATTTCACACTTTTACAGTTTTATATATGTAGGCGCATGTAGAGCCTGTTGAGAGTGAGCCTAAATAAGCATCAAAAGAAGTTCATGTGAGAGAGTAAGGGAAAGTATGGCAGAAATATGTAAGAGGCGATCTGACTTCATGTGAAGTGCAAAAAGAATTTAAACACTACTGAAGCAAAAGGCTATGACTGACTTGCTTGTTTTAAAATAATGACCACCCACAAAATCTGTTTGAAAGACTTGACAAAAAGCTAGGAAAATACCTCCATATACCCGTGTTTGTGCTGTAAGGGGGTCTTGGGAAGCAGTAACACATGCAAAGTTAGATATATTCCAGATTTTAAAAAATGTCATTTATAAATATATAAATTTATCCCCAAAACAAACGTCAAAGTGAAAATGACAACAAAAGAAGACGATAGCGCAAAATTAATGATGAAGCAAAAAAAACAACAACGGTGTAGTTTAAATGCTGACACAGGCAAAAAAAACTCCAGGCAAAGGATACGAAAACACGAATTACATCAACAGAATCAAGCTATCAAGCCTTGATACCATCCATCCATCCATCCATCTTCTATACCGCTTATCCTTCCTTCAGGCCTTGATACCATACATTCTTATTTCATTCTTATTGATTATTCAAAAGTGTATTGCGATATACGAATATCGCCAACCCTGACACACCAAAGACATAAGAGATGATTTACACCAATCAGCCTTAACATTAAAACCACCTGGCTGATATTGTGTAGATCCCACTTGTGCCTCCAAAACAGCTCTAACCCACCGAGGCATGGACTCCACATGACCTCTGAAGGTGTGCTGTGGTATCTGGCACCAGGATGTTAGCAGCAGATCCTTTAAGTCCTGTAAGTTGCAAAGTAGGGCCTCCATGGATGGGACTTATTTGTCCAGCACATCCCACAGATGCTGGATTGGATTGAGGTCTGGGGAATTTGTAGGCCAAGTCAACACCTTGAACTCTTTGAGCATATTGGGTGCACCCCACAATACCTGCTGTTTTGGAGATGCTCTGACCCAGTCGTCTCGCCATCACAATTTCACCCTTGTCAAAGTCACTCAGATCCGTATGCTTGTCCATTTTTCCTGCTTCTGACACATCAATGACCCAAAGCTGATTGATACACGTGCAGAGCAAAGGCTAAACTGCCTGGTTCGATCCCACAGAAGAGTTACTGTACCACAAAAAGAGTTCAAGGTGTTGATGCTTTGTTGATGACTCCGTTTGTCCTTCCTTCGTCCACTTTTGATAGGTACTAACCACTGCATACTGGTAAGACGCCACAAAACCTGCTGTTTTGGAGATGGTCTGACCTAGTTGTTTAGCCATAACAATTTGTTTCTTTGTCAAAGATGCTCAGATTTTTTACACTTGCCCATTTTTCCTGCTTCCAACAAATCAACTCTGAGAACTGACTGATCACTTGCTGCTTAATATATCCCTTGCCAGGTTCCGACTTATTCACTTCACCTGTCCATGGTTTTAATGTTAAGGCTGATTCCTCTCAAGGTTCCTCTGAAGGTTTCTTCCTTGTGTTATTTCAGGGAGTATTTTTATTTTTTGCCACTGTGACCTCTGGCTTGCTCATTAGGGATCTAAATAAATACAAATCTACATCCATAGTCCTCTAATGCTAATGTTATAAGCACGATACAAATGAAATGAATCTGAATTTCCATCACAAGAAGGCACATATCAAACTGAACTCCTAATGCACTTGGTGTATTGTGTATTGCCAGTGCTCAGATTAGCTCTGTAACACATTGAATCAGAGCGCCGTGACGATACGCTTTGGAATGACACATCTTTCTCTCCATATCCACTGAACTGTATAGCCAGAAGAAGTGTCTGAATCTCCACTCATGGCTCTGAGTGCTTTGAGGGGAACTACTTTCAGCTAGGTGCTACTTTACTCTCACATACACGCATCTTTTTGATAGGAAATACGCTCTCATTTTCTCTGTGTGAAACCATACTATTTATATAAACACTACCTGTCAGACAGAATAGATCTCTGAGTGATATGGTTTCTCTCCTCTCGGGGCCAGCAATTTGTTTATTTGTTAAAATCGAATAGCAGCACAGAATAAACTGCGCCTGGTTTCAAAGTATATTAAAAAAAAAAAAACACCTCTGAGAGCTAACGGCTAAAAGAGACCACGTATAAATAGACTCGGTAAACATTTAAGACTCAATCAATTTGAAATAGCAGGACAAGTTGACAGCCAGGTCAGCTGAAATTCTGAAATGCTCATCATTTAATACATACGATATATATCATTTCATTTGCTATGCTTTTCACTGTCAGTATTTATTGTATAAATATCTTCTGATTGACCCAGATTTCTGAATCAGAACATGTACACTCTCTCACTCCGAGTGCCAAAATTACATCTATCTTTTCCTTCTTTTTCATTACAAGCGAAAATGAGAAATTAAAGCAATATTGTTATGCTGTCATTAGCACTGAAGATTAGTCACCATTCATTACACACTAACAGTAATCAGAAATTAACAAGTGCATAAATTGGAAGGATACTGCAGCAAAATTTATGAGTCGTGAGTGGTGAGGGCAAGATTGTCTTCCCCCTTCATGTACGGTGACATGCACGTTTGCGTTCATGCATATGTCTGCATCTTTCGCCAGTGGGTGCTGATTCACTCAAGCCAGTTGTTATTGCCATTTAGTTTTCAGGACATGTCACCAGTTTTTCTCTCTTCCCTTCTCTCAGCTAAACGATGGATGGCTAGCCTCAGGCGAATATCATTCTCATACTAGGCACTGCTCAAGCCTGGGGCTGCTTCAAGGAATATTTTTAGCTTCCTATTTCGCTCAGTGCTGCCCTCTAGAGGCTACAAGAGTGGGCAGAAATGAGTAGTGACGTGACGTTGGATTTTTATCAGCTTTACCCATTCACAAAGGAGGACTAATAAGAAAACATGCAAGACAAGGAAAAGGGAATTTCGTTTTTAAATTAGACCATGCCCTTTATGTCGACGCCCTCTGCATCCTTTCCTTGTTAACGACCTGCTTCTCAGAGGCTCGGCACACTGACCTTTTCGCCAAGTGCAAAGATTCGGAGCTCTATTGTACAGCATGTAGTCTGTGGCCTTAGAAAACAAAAAAAGAGCACTTGACACTTCTGTCTCTGAAGCATCACTAATCAATCTTTTATGGCACCTCCTTGCCCATAGCACCTTAACTCTGAAGGTTGATTTCACTAGGGCTGCTATATATATATATATATATATATATATATATATATATATATATATATATATATATATATATATATATATATAAATTCACATGCAGGTTAGATGCAAAGAGCTGCGAAGAGAAAGAAAACAGAGAGAGAGAAGGGAGCATGCGAGACAGTACAAGGGAATGAAAGAAAGCACACATCAGGTGGGAGAGAAAGATGAAGTGAAAAGTGAGACTGGACAGAGAGGCCTTTTTTCTTTTTAATGAGATAAGTTTACACACCTCATTAATTAGCACACTCTGAGCCAGAGTCGAGTCGTTTCGAACTTCCAAACGAAGCAGCTGCCTTGACGACGTGGGCTTTATTTATTTATCCGCTGACGTATCTGTGCCTGCGCTGCACAGTGGGAACACTCTTTGGGCTCTAATTGCCTCAATATTTGCTGAATTGATTCTTCATTCAGTTCAAAGGTACTGATCCTGGGTTTTAACACTAGCTGCTTCTGAACCATCAGGCTGAATCTGGGGGAGTCAGAAGGATTAGGGCTTTTTAGCTGTCATTTCTATGGTTTTTAAATCTATAGCACAAACCATTGACCCTATGATACACTATATGGCCAAAAGTATGCAGACACCTAACCAATCACACCCATCTGTGCTTGTTGAATATCCCATTCCATATTCAGTCCATCTTTGCTGTTATAATAATGCTGTTATAATCTTTGCTGTTACAATTAGAAAAATAGTCGAGGACAATTTATTGACAGAAAATCAGAATGTTATACAATTCACACTAGAGAGTTACTGAAAACGGCATGTTGATATGATTAATGTAAATACAATAAAAGGTCTTGGTATTAGGTTAAATAATAGTATTATTAGGTTCTATCTGGGTTAAGAAGTTCAACAATCAAATTTATTTCAAATTTACATTATCAATAAATAAATAATTAAATAAATTATCCGGTAGCGTTTTGGACACTTTTAAGCTATTTTCTGGTGTGTTTCACATTTCCAAATTTGTAACACTTCACATGATGAATTTACATCAAAAGTCATTAAGATTAAGGTTAGGGGTGTGCTAGCAGTGTAGTTCATTTTCTTACAACTTTATTTATAAAAAAGCTAATAAAATCCAATCACCCTATCCTGTTTGAAAATATACAAAGTTATTTCTTTTTTCATTAAGATAGCATAAATGTACTCTATTGAAGAGCAAGTAAGACTAATAGGCTGAATCCTTGTGCAAAGATGACTGATTGTGAATCCATACATATTGGTAGACTGGTATGGATTTGTTTGGATTGATTGGACGTTTTATATCTAGTTTATAAATAGAGTTAAGAGGCACAGAAATGTGGTTGAATGTGATTCACGATATTTGAGATTTGAGTAAGAGCACAATCAAGTATGATAAGGAAGTGCTATTACTATACTCTATAGATTATTAAGTAAAACTTGAAGCACATGAAAGACTTTGTGTCACTCTTCTAACCACCCTATGCATATGAAATTTCACAGCTTTTATTGTGGTAGAAGTTCAATGTCAATATAATTAGCAATCATTACTATGCATTTAATCTCCCTTAGTGCGGTACGGAAATTCAATTTCTGCAGCCTAACAATTGGGGCAACTGTATTTTCTCCACCATCTCATATGTCTGAGATGAAAGCTTTTCAATTAACAAATTAACGAAGGAATAAAGGATAATTCTTTCTCATAATGATTTGTGAAAATGTAAAACTGTGATTCCTTTCACCCTGTAATTAGACAGACAACATATCCAAGCTAGTTTATGCCTGTGCATGATTCTCGTATTATCATGCAGCTTGGATTAGCTGGAAATGAGCGTCATTAGCATATGTTTTAGCATGCTTGCCCAAGTGTTCATGCTGCTTTTTTTTTCTTTTTCAGAAGTGATGTTTGCAGCAGAATGATGCATGATCATGGCCAAGCAGACAAAGAGGAGGGACATTAGGTACGATGAAAATTGTTTATGGTAGAACAATGTACAGGTTATAACTGTATTGGAAATATGTACATGTTCTGATAGGGAACTCTCAAAAGAATCAAATTAATGTTGTTGTTTTTTTTTATGGGGATGGGGATGGGGTGGCATGGTGGTTTAGAGGTTAGCATGCTTGCTTTGTACCTATGGGGTTAGGGTTCAAATCCCACCTCCACTCTGTGTGTGCAGAGCATGCATGTTCTCCTCACACTTCGGGGGTTTCCTCCAGGTACTCCGGTTTCCTCCCCCAGTCCAAAGACATACATTGTAGGCTGATTGGCATTTCTAAATTGTCTATAATGTGTAACTGTGTGTGATTGTGCCCTGCGAAGGGTTGGCACAAAGTCCAGGGTGTCCCCCGCCTAGTGCCACAAGTTCACTGGGACAGGACCCAGGCTCCCACACGACCCTGTGTAGGATAAACAATATGGAAAATGGATGGATTGCTTCTGGGGAAAAGAAAAACAGAGTTTGCTCATATTTTCCTAAACTAAATATCCTTTAATCAAAAAACCTATTTGGGCTGTTGTTCTTTCTCCTAACCTTTTATAACCCTTAGCAATGACCTCTTCTCTTCTCTATTCTTCACTTCAGGATCTAGCTTAAACTCACTCCATCACTGTATTTCCCTACTGGAAACTCCCTCCCTCTATCCACTCGAAAATATGACAAATGAGGATGCAAGGCATGGCAAAAAAAAATGAGAGTGAGGATTCAGGCTTAATGAGTTGAGTTTGGCTGCAAGTCCACGCAATTCCCTTCTCCACTTCATGGAATAAAAAAAGAGCATGAGATAAAGATGGAGAGATTGAGAGATGGAAAGGAGAGCACTAGAGACAGCGATGAGCTGGCTAGAGTAGGACATGAATTATTTAAATGGATGTTTTAAAAGTTAAAATGAGCCGGACTGCACCGTGTGGCGTGGATGCAGCATACTGCACACAAATATATGCACATAGAAACCAGAGACAAAACCTCCTACTGTGACCCCTATTTACATCTCTTTTTATGAGCCTGTTGGCATTTTACTTGCCTATTTTAGTCCTCACGTCTTGTTAACTCTCACCTGTTAATTGGTTTCACCTTTTTTGGCATGTCTGATTCCTTATTTAGCTCTTTTACTCTGGTGAAGTCGTTCATGTTTCTAAGCAGTTCTAAACTGTATTCGTTGTCTGTTTCTAGCACACATCACGGTGAGGATTCAGACAGCTTTTTAAAAGTCAATTTCAAGCATTGTTTCCAGCAAAATGTGCTACTTGGCTTGGGTATATACGGAAACTGGAGAGTTTAAAGAAAAGGCAGTAGATAATTTTTCAAAAAGGATAGTTAGTTAATGCTTTGCTAGCTGTAATTTTCATCGTTTTCAATGGTCAAAAGCGCTACCATTTAAGTTGAACAAGATTTAATTTTCAACAATATAAAGCATGATACAAAGCATCTTAATGAAACAATAAACAATGAACACTTGCAGAAGGCACTTGCCTCTTGCAGATATGCTTTACATCCAGCACTAACCTCAGATTAATAAGGCTAACTGCTAACCAGGAACAGATGGAAAAAATATGCTAGGTGGTCTCCTCCTGCATTTCAGAGATAAAAAGGCATCAATATAATTTATCATTCACATTGCATGAGGCATCAAAAGTTCGATGCTTTTTCAATAATGCAACATGACAAATGATTCAATCCTATAACCTTCAATGCTTTTAATGCTGTATCCAACCCCAATTCCAAAAAAAAGTTGGTACTCTGTGTACAATGTAAATAAATGTCAATAAATACAGAATGCAATGATTTGCAAATCTCATAAACCCATATGTTATTCAAAATAGAACTAGAAGACATATCAAATGTTTAAACTGAGGAAATGTACCATTTCAAGAAAAAATAATAAGGTGATTTTGAATTTGAAGGCCGCAACACGTCTCAAAAAATTTGGGATGGCGGCAGCAAAAGGCTGGAAAAGTAAGGGTTACTAAAAGCAAACAACTGGAGGTTAATTGGCGACAGGTCAGTAACATGACTGGGTGTAAAAAGAGTATATTAGAGAGGCAGAGTCTTTCAGAAGTAAAGATGGGCAGAGGTTTTATTTACATTTTACACAGCATCCCAACTTTTTTTGGACTCTTTTTGGGTTGTATAACCAGAGGAAATGAATCTACATTATGAATATGCGAATCAAATTGCGCATGTTAAGTTGACTCAGATGGATGACGTGCGCAAGCCAGCTGGTTCGAGCACTAAGAGGGCAGTAACCTAGCTAGCATGGCTACACTAAAAACAAAAGATGTTCTCTCTGAGTGAAGTGGCATAGTCTTCATCGGGGACGTAGGTCAAATATGTTAACTTTTGCTAACGTACATTTAGTGCTAAAACCAGACTAAATAATGTGCTACCTGCTAACTCAATCAAAAGACCGGGCACTGCATGTTCAGTGGAATGCTAGTCAGTCTACCTATAATGAAATAATGAAGCATTTTTTAGTAGTTAGACTGTTTAAAACCTTAAACTCTTTAGAATATTTTAAGTCTTTCAGTTATGTGTATGAACTCTGTATGGCTATTACAGTATCCTTGTCACAAAGGTGCTCTTTATTCCCAGCTGCTGATCGCGAATAATGAAGCAAATAGTGACTTGTAGTCTTCAAATCTATTTATTTCCCCACTGACCACAAAACAAACAGTGTTAGCTTAGTTAGCTTTCAGAGTAAGCTCTTCTAGCAATGTCAAACTCTTCAGTGTGCCTATGTGACAATTTTATTGTCTGTCTTTGCCTTGTCTACACAACAATAATATTTAAATCATTAGATCATTTTCACCTTTGGATGCCTGCGGTCAGTAGAAATTCATGTTGAAAGGTGTCTATCTGACCTCCCGCCATGCCTGAGAGGCACTGATTAATTTGTGTCATGTCAGGTGAGAGATGTAGTGTCATGAAATGACATGTCGTGCAACACTGGATTGAGTTCTCAGAAGAGACCAAGGATCGTCGCGCATGAATAAGATGGAATGGAATTAGATTCAGCACTCATTAATGGTCACTGTTTTCACAGGGCTGGAAATGTAGCTGAATTAGTAGCAAGGTCAGCATGACTTTGCTGCATAAAGAGTATAGTCTAGAGTCGGACGGAAATTATTTCCATAACTTCAGTTCACAGCTCTATCTCGATCTGTGTCGAGATTTAAACGTGCAGTGTGGTAAAGAAGCTGGAGAGCAATTCTCCGAGAAGGACTGTGCTATCTCTCATGATATTATTGATTATGGGGCAGGGGTTTGGTCTCTGTGGACAGTAAATGTGAGGCTTTAAATCAAAAGTGTCAAATATACTGAAGCACCACAACACAGAATATTCTATACAGGTATACAGGCGTCTCTGCTTTAACACCAGATTCATCTCATCAAGAAACATCTGTCATTGTCTGGGAAAACAATGGAATATGTATTTGCGTGTGCATTTGGCAGTGCTGTTTTGAATCACTGTCATTAAAAGCGAGTTGAGGCTGGGAGAAACATTAGATGCTTGATAAATAGAAGAGAAAAGTAGAATTCTGAGTTTGTCAGAAAATTTGTTACGTTGGTACAAAATAATGTCTTCCGGAGTGGGGTTTAAAAAAAAAAAAACAACAACAGTCCAGTGGATATCTTAATTGAGACGTAGTATGAAGTCAATTCACACTGAGGTTGATGAACTGTCCGAATTGGAATTCACAGATCATGTTGACATTTCATGATAGGATTGATTATTATTTTTAAAAAATGCAAAAATTAAAACCTTTAACAGTTTATTACGCTGTCATGTCAATGCCGGAATCTGCATCAAACTAGAACTCCCAGAAGTCAGAGCGGCCTACAAACATGGCTCCCGAGGACTAGAACACCCAACCATCACGAACTCTCTCACGTTCACTCTGATTGCACAACCCCTGGTCTCAATTACACAATAACAGCCACACTACTTAAGGACTCTCAGTTCACACATTCATTATGCTCAGTGTTCTAATACCTGTCTATACCAAGCCTTTAGATTTTGCTACATAGCTATTCTGGTTTTGATCCCTGTGTTCTGATGTTCTGCTTTTGTTTCTTGAATTGACTCATATATGTTATTTACTGATCACCTGACCATTGCCTGTTTCATGTCTCTGATTTTTGCCCCATGAATTGGATTTGTTTGCAAGTTTCAATAAAGCACAATTGTACCTGCACCTGCATCCGTATCTGCCCCAGTGACATACGCACTCACTTCGGGTTTCAATCCAAATACAGCTATGGATATTTGGAGCACTAAATAGATACAGATAGTGTCATTGTGTTACACGCCTGATACAATAGATATTAAAGTCTACACATCCCTTTTAAAACTGCAAGTTTTGCTGATATACAAAAAAACATTAAACAAACATGAATCATTTCAGATATTTTTCCACTTATAATGTGATACAGAAACCAACAGTCTTCATCCTGTCCTTTTGTAAATTTGCACTCTGGTGCCTCACTTTTTCCACTTGTTGATGATGGCCTTCACAGTGTTCCATGGTACACCTAATGTTTGGAAAATTCTTTTGTAGCTCCTCTCCTGCTCAATACCTTTCAAACAACGAGCTCCTGTAATCCTTCGTAAGCTCTTTACAAACCATAGCTTCAGCAGTCAGATGGAATGATAAACATGGATGTCAAGAAAATTCGACAGAAACAATTGATCTTTATTTGGGGTTATACACAATCAAGCCATTGATGACGGGTGCATGATAATTACTAATAATTATGATAATAATTATTCTATTCCTATCTTTGTTTTGTACTTGAATTTTATTGGTTGCTAGATCACATTAAAGGTTGGAAAACTTCTGACATGATTTATCTTGGTTAATTTAATGGAAAAAAAATTGATTCACAAAAACCTACAATTTTAACTGCTGTGCGTAGATATTTTATATCCATTGTACATCCACATCCACAACTTCACACACACACACACACACACACACACACACAAACATTTGGCATACCCCGAAAGTATCTCACCTGTCTAAGCAGAATAAACTGCTAAAAGGTCGAATCTTCTTAAAGTCGGTCTAGTCAATTTAAATCAACAAATTCTCTCATTCAAAGTTCTCTTATTCCATGTCATGAGACCAAATGGAGTTTTATTAAAATGACATGTGTGGGAGGTGAAGATGTCATTAAAGTAACACAGCCAGAGTGCCTAGAGAGGGCGATGGGAATTAAACTAAATCTCTGTCTGAGTGTGTGAGTGGCAGATTTACCCTCAGACTCATTTAAAGGGCACACTTCGGCTTTTCCGGATTTCTGCTCCATTTCAGCTCATTGTCAACTCACACCTCCAGTAAGTGTATTTTGGGATTAGATTCATTTAAAAGTTGTTCTGGTTTTCATTATTATGATGGTTTTCACTTTTATCACTTTTCTGAAGTGATGGGAAACGAAACAAAATTAGAAAATTACACACAGCAGAAATCTCACATAAATCTGTTGATTTATATATGCTGTGGTGTTTTTTGTTGTTGTTGTTGTTGTTGTTGTTGTTATTTACACGTGTACTATAAAACCCACAGATGTATTATGTATAATAATGTAGGTACATCTGTTCCTGATTGTGTAAGATGGCATCATTGTGGCCAGAGTCAGAGCCGGAGACTGGCAGCTGGACGTTCAGAGCACAGTTGCAGTCTGTCAGTCTGCCATCTTGTGTGACAGGGGAACCTTCAGAGCACTATTTTGTTGAATACTTTGTTCCAGGGTCTAGCAGGAAAGCTTAGAGGAAAAGCAGGGATATTAGAACCGGCATCCCTCTACTACTGAGTCAGCAGACTGTCAAAATGAAAAGTATGTAAGCCTGAAGTTTCCTGCTCTTGCTCTGATTCTGCCCCATTTTGTGATTACGATAACAAATGATATGCAAATCTGGTTCACTCCACAGCTAATATTATTTTAGTATATTTTACAATGAACCCAGAAACACTTTAGAATTATTTGTTCATTTACCTTAAATAAATGCTCTTGTGAGATATCTTGCTTTTTTGTGATATCTTGGATATCACAATATCTTTTTTATAAAATTTGGGCTTTAAATTTTTTTTTTGGAATAATTGCAAACTGGCTGCTTTTATCATTTTTACAGATTTAGAGTTTGTTTCTCCTTTTCAGTGTTAAATTCTGTATTTTCATCGTCATGGTTACGCCAATGGGGCAGTGGAACTACACTACCCATCATCCATAGCACATCACATGTCCTGACCACATTCCCCAGAGTCTCGTTTTACCCTGATTACCACCTATACTGTAAATAAAGCTGCTTTCACGCCATGTCTTAATTACTATAATTACGAGATTCCGACTTGGCCTCATAGAACTCGTAATTACAACTTTTAAATCAAGAATTTTCTGAGCGCTACCACCTGCCTGCTGCAACGTCATTCAGAAACGCTCAAAATTCGTATAATTGACTATTTTATTATTAATGTCCTAATAATGCAAGATTAATCTGAATATAAAAAAAAACACATACAGTATGGTTGAATGTAATTTTGCAGTTGTCATTATCTCACATTATCTTACATGGATTCATTTAATTCCAAGTCGAACAACCAGGTTGTCATCTACTAATTACGGTAATTTGTTGTAGTGTCTGTGTTGACATCCAGTCTTGCCTGTAGTCTGAATGTTTTTGCCTCGTATCCACTGTATATGGTTCTTGATTTCACTGTTTTTGTTGTTTGTTTTGCACTTTATGCAATAAAAATATGCACCTGCATCTACAAATCCCTGCCATTCATTTATTGTTATGAATAAAATGTTGTTAATTTTTGATTACAGATTTTGTTTTATTAAATGCAACAGTACTGTATTGATGGGAATATGGGTACACAAAACTATATCGCTATATAAACCTGACAGGCTATTATAGTTTTTAAGGCTACAATTACCATTTTCTTGTCCTGTCAAAAGAAACCTATGCATAATAGACTCCATTTAAATACTTATATTACATACACACACACATTATATAGTGCACACAAATAATATTGGCACCCTTGGTAAATATAAGCAAAGGAGGCTGTGAAAAATTGTCTCTTGATTATCCTTTTGATCTTTTGTTCAAAGAAATTGACAAAAAATACTCTGCTCTCATGACTCTCCTCTTCAGTTCACCCCACAGGTGATGCGGCCATGGCAGGACCTTGATTTTGTGGGCAGTAAACCATTTTTGTACAAAATGTCCAGGTCCTCTGGCAGAAAAACTGCCCCAAAACATTAAAGATCCACCACCATATTTAACCGTGGGCATGAGGTACTTTTCCATATGGCTACCTCTCTGTGTGCATCAAAATCACCTCCGGTGTTTATTGCCAAAAAGTTCTATTTTGGTTTCATCTGACCATAGAACCTGATCCCATTTGAAGTTGCAGTAGTGTCTTGCAAACTGAAGATGCTTGAGTTTGTTTTTGGATGAGACTAGAAGCTTTTTTCTTGAAACCCTTCCAAACAACTTGTGGTGATGTAGGTGACTTCAGATTGTAGTTTTGTAGACTTTCTGACCCCAAGACACAACTAACTTCTGCAATTCTCCAGCTGTGATCCTTGGAGATGGAACTTCTCCAAGGAACTTCTTAATCTTACTATTTTCTTATAGCCACTTCTTATTTTGTGAAGCTCAACAACCTTTTGCTGCACATCACAGCTATATTCCTTGGTCTTACCCATTGTTATGAATGACTAAGGGAATTTGGCCTGTGTTACCTCATATTTACACCCCTGTGAAACAGGAAGTCATGGTTGAACAATTTCCTGTTCCTAGTCACCCAGGTGTACTAAAAAAATTTAAATATCAATATCAATACTTCAAAAATATTTTTCT
The DNA here is from genome assembly GCF_001660625.3 of Ictalurus punctatus. Taxonomy (NCBI): domain Eukaryota; kingdom Metazoa; phylum Chordata; class Actinopteri; order Siluriformes; family Ictaluridae; genus Ictalurus; species Ictalurus punctatus. Next base: position 25,128,268 of record NC_030420.2, read on the forward strand.
CATATAAATTCATAGGGGTGCCAACAATTGTTGCACACCTATATTTAACAATGACATTTTTTGGATAAACCTGTGTTGTGTTTGCAATTGTTTGATATCCATGAGAGCAGAGTATTTGTCTGAATTTTTTGAATGCTAAGCAATAGCATTTTGATATTAACACAGCCCTCTTTGCTCATATTTACCAAGGGTGCCAATATTAGTGAAGGGACTGTGTGTGATATATATATATATATATATATATATATATATATATATATATATATATATATATATATATATATATATATATTCACTTAGATAATGTTGGTGTGTCAATTGATAGAATAGCTGGGTTCTGGTTTTGGGTGTGGATCACGTGTGCACATAAAGAGGCGGTGACCTGGGCCATGACTGACAGCAACTCCTGTGTGTCTCCAGCCTGGAAGCCTCTCTTCTATAAGACTCCCATACAGTGGAGGGAACGTCAAAATCATATTTCTGTTTTTTTCTCTACTTGCCTGCGGATCTTTGGGTGGGTGTAAACTCACGTCAGTATCAAGTCAAAGTGAGCTTCGCCACATGACAAGTCAGGAAATGAAAAAGAGCAAGAAGATACATGGTGGTTTTATCAAAGGGATGCACACAAACAGGGAAGGCTGAAAGCATTGTGAATTGGATACTGAATGCTCTCTCTCTATATTCTTGCTCTTTGACAATCTCTCTCTCTCTCTTTCTCTCTCTCTCTCTCCCCCTCTCTCTCTCTCTCACACACACACACACACACACACACTCTTTGTCCCTTTTGGATTATCAGGTTGTAAGACTGCAGTGGGAGCATCTAACACATGATATAGTGTGCTTATCCCACCCACTCACCCACCCACACGCACACACACACACACACACACACACACACACACACACACATACACAAGAATGGAAATTAAAAGCTGAACTGACATGATATGTAAGAGCGCAGGTTGTTTTACCTGTCATTTTCAGAATATGTGAACAACATTAAAGCTAAAGAAGAGCTTCATAGCTGCAGCAGTAAATCACAAGCGCCACTGGGGACAGTTCAGGGAAGTCATTACTCAGCACATCTACTGGGAACGGTTTCTGCTGGGAACTGACGATCTAATGGCAATTCTGAACGGTTCCTTCTGACTGACGCCATGGGAGGTTCGGTGTAAATTAAAAAAGTCCTCCGGGGAGAAAGAGATCATTCTTTATCAAGTGGGAGAAATAGGAAGACATAAGAGTGCTGGAAACCAGCTATATACATCTTCAGAGCTTGCCCGAACACTGGTTTCAAACAGACCGTCAAATACCATTAAATTTTTTTGCCCTGTGTACTTCTTTGGGGAGCAATGCAGAGGAAACTCAAGGATTCAATCATTCATGGGGATCCCTGAATCCTACTTTGAGAACCGTGGTGATAGAGGGATGACAGAGTAACCATCAAAATAGTAAAACTATGACAGATATACTCAATTGGTGCTCATCCATCGGGTCAGGTGGGGAAGAACCCCAATGTTTCAATATCTGCTGTTATATCTGCAAATATTAATCTTCATAAAGTCCTGTTCCACATCTCCACACAAATGAAATTCCATTAAAATACTAATTACCTCTTTAAAGTCACCAACGATTTAAAAAATGTTATTGGCACAGATATAAGCCTATAATCCGATGATTTGCTCGCATTTCTAGACATTGTGCAATTGCTTAACTTAGCTTCCATAGAGATAAAAGGGGCAAAAAATGGGAACAAGTGCTAATAGAGATCAATACAGGCAGGAGTTTTCCTGCCCCATGCTCACTCTCTGAACAATTTCAGTGGAGGAGTAGACACGATAGTTGATGACAGGGTTGCCAGATAGTTTAAAAATACTTGGATAATGATATTACCTTGAACACTGTTGAATAAACATCTAAGGCACTAGTGTTTACACTAGTGCATTTTCTCGAAAACGATCCTCGTCCACACTGGCATCTCTGCTGTGTTTCAGAAACAATCTCTGTCCACACTACATGACCGAATACGCATGTCACATGACCATTCATGCACAATGGACATGCGCATACCAGTGTAAACAGGAAGGTGGTTGCTAGTCACCGGCAGGCACAACAAACCGGTGTTCCATATATGGCTTACGCCGTTTCAAATGAGATTTGTTGCCGATTGCTCTAATCATAGCTTGCGTCTTGCGCATGTATGCAGCTGCAGAATTATAAAATGCAGAATTTAGCTGCACAACGGCTGCCAAGAAAGACGACAAAGCCAGCAAAGCTTGCGGTTCAGTCTCCATGTTATTGCGTATACGATCAAGGTAGCAAAATGGTCATGTGGAAGGGGCTTGACAAATCAGGGAAGGATGCGTAATCATCCAGAAGACCCAATCAGGGGGCGAATGTGGGCCAAATCTTCGTTTTCAAAAGTCTTCATTTTGGTCTGTTTACACTGAAATGCGAGCCCGGAGTTTTCAAACTAAAACGTGTCTTTGGCATTTCCAAAAGTCTCCGTTTTCGAGGATCCAAAACGCCGGAGTAGTCTAGACAATAAGTGTAACCGTAGCAAAGGTTTTTGTTTTGAAACACACTCATGTAAACAGGGCCTAAAACGACTCAAAAGAAGCTGCTAGACTGTACACTGGATGACTATGTTGTCGAGTCTCAACTGCTTATTATGAAGCTACTCTAAAAATTCAATAGATAGTAACCTATAACATAAGTCGAATGTGATAGACTCTCAACACAATTTTGTTTGAGGTTGTCATTATTAATGCCGGCCTGCCCCACTAAAATCTATATATGGTCACAGGCGGCTGCTGGATATAGTGTATTAAGATGTGCATGAACCCAGGTTCGAGTAGCCATTGTACTCTGTAACATTCTTCTCACTGACACTGTTAATGCTACACTTCCATTATCCTTGGAGGATCTTTCATTACAGAGAGAAAGTTTCAATGACTCTTCATCACAAATTCTCTTCATTATAAGCCAACTAAAGGCTGATAAGATGCCGTATATGCCATCCATATGGATGTCACATATTCTAGATGCTTCGTTCTTATCGCTCTAAGAGGACACTCAGGGAATCCGGCATTGTGGTGCACGAACCTAGCTCATTAATGCGCTCGACAAGGCCAGACAAATTCACTGCTTTTTTTTATTTATTTATCTGTTGCCGCATCAAGAAAGCAAATAGCAGGTCAACAGGACAAAATGAGGCAGAACAAATACGTCTCATTAAACAGAGGAACTCATCAGCAACTTCAGAAACAAGGAGGTTCAATGAAATACACTTCTTGCCACATGCTTTAAACTGATTGGGGTTAGTAAGTATAGCTGCAATCACACGTGGCACACTGGCATACACATGCACACACAAAACACAAGTTTATACAAGAAACAGAGGGGGAAGGAAAGGCAGAAGGGGAAGATACAGAGAATTCTGTCATTATTTTTCAACCCTGCAGGGTGTTATAGTGTAAAGAGACCTCTTCTAACACTACATTCCCATACCTCTCAACTACAAGTTACAGAGAAAGAATACTAAAACACAAAAGTATTGTTCCAACTGAGAGCTTAGAGCAAAACAGAAGAGAGAAAAATTTGCATAAAATTCAATATATGAAGCTCAAGGAAGTGTGGTGGAGATATCTCAGTGATTAGGATTCTGAAAAAAACATCTGGCAACCACATTGTGCTAGATTTAAATCCCAGGACTAACAAAAAAAAAAAAAACACTGTCAGGTGCTTAATCCTCCATTTGCTCAGCTGTATGTTTGAATTGTATTCTGTTTGATTTAGAATATGTTTTGGATTAAAGCATTTGACATAATAAAGAGCAAAGCTTTTAGTCCAGAAACTTGGAATATTGTATTGGGTGTTGTAGTGTTTCCACTTCCTCATCCAGAGGAGAATGTGTGAAGCCGTCTTAATGATACGAGTAATGACCTACAAGTAATGAATTGTAATGATTGGATCATAACCAAACACAATAGGGTATGCACCCCAGATTTTGAGTCAGATGTTTAAATGTCAAAGAGGTCAGACGCTGCTACTGGGACATTACATTTAAAAGTTGACCATTAGATGCTTTTACTGCAGGTCACCAACATGCTGCAATGAATGACCAACACTACCTAATCATAGCGCTGACTGAAATGGATAATACCTGAACACCTTGCATGATAAACGTTATAATTAACATGTGATCTTTGATGGCATCGAGATTTAGTGCTTTCGTCCTTTAGCTCTCTCACCTCCATGTTCGTACTCTCTATTCAAACAGAGAAGGTTCCAAATTCAGTCCCTCCAGGATTTCGCTATTTTGCAATCGCAGAAATGAACACAAAATCAAGACAACTCTGCAATATTAGGAGGAGCTTGCATATTGCATTCTGGAACTTTGAGTCTGTTTGCTTTCTTCACTACTTCTAGGTTGGATTTCATTAATATGATGAGTGAGAAAAGAAGCTCTTACTCTTGGTTTTTAGGAGCTTACAGAGACACCACAGTATTATTCGTCATGTCTGAGATTGTTGAATTTTTTTTGTCTCCCATTAAACTCCATTGTGACTGCACTAACAATGCCTCCCTTGTGAAATCAACCACTAACCTCTCAAAGGAATAATGAAAATAAAGCACCAACCTGTTGTGGCTGTACCGAATACAGCGCAGGACTACGATTCCCATCAGCCACTAAATCTCACCTGATAACAGCACTCATGTCACATGACTGCACCTGATTCACGTTTTGGTTTAATGAGCACTAGTATTTAGTTTGGATAGTACTCTTTTCTAGTGTCTGTTATGAGTAGTGTCATTATACGTTGTTGAATCCACACCATGCTCATGTGTATTTCATGCTTGTCACTGTTCACGTGTGTACTGCTTTAAATAAAATATTACACACTTGCATCAGTCCCCAACCTGTGATGCACCCAACAACTTAGCAGTAGACTCACTGAGCACATGATATATATTTGTATACATATTTGTGTGTGTGTGTATATATATATATATATATATATATATATATATATATATATATATATATATATATATATACATATACATAAACTGCTTTAGTGTACAGTTTTCCCTTAAGGACAAGTCAAGCTGATGAATTTTGTAAATCGCTGAGTATGTATGCCGTGAGGGTGCTTTGCTAAGCTATTGCAGGGCAGTCAAGCATAGCAACAATTTGTAAGTACCCCTAGCAACCCTACAGGGTGGACAGTGAAAGTAAAACAATGCAGGCATATTATTTTGGGACAGAATTAAGTTGTGATGGTTAGGTGCAAACATCAGTCCATGCTGACATTTGTTACAGTCAAAAGAGCAGAACATCAAAAGTGCTGCCACCATTCACCATCACCAATCTGAGCAAATAACAATACAGAGGTAGAAAACTCATAGACTACGTTTACATGGATTTATGTTCTATAACATAAAACAGGAACATGAAAGGAATATTCTAAAAGCAGATCATGTAAACACTTTAATCACAATATTGTCTTATTCAGAATAAGTTCAATAATTAGATTATTGCTGTCCATGTAAACGTAGTCCGTGTGATCCGTAAGCCTACATGGAATGTCCATTCTTAAAAATGTGCTTGAAGTTTCCCTCAGGATAGCTTGCACTCGAACCACAGTTTTATCCGGTAAAGCTAATGATTGGAGGCATTGGGGCCAAAATGATATCAACCTTTAAATGGATATTAAGTATATTTTTTCTCCTCAGTAGCATGCATGGTAGCTTATATGAATCCGTGTATGAGGGCCCAAGCATGTAGGCTGGTAACATAATATGAATAAATATGAGCAAATCAATACATTAAATGATTACTTGCTCAAATATGAACATTTTATTTTGCGTTTCGAGTTGTGCATCATGATATGCTGTCCTCCTATTGGTGGCTTTTAAATGAATATCGTATCAGTGGTCACACTCTGAGATTTTAATAAAACCATTTCTGACACTGCCAGAACTTTGTTGTTGGCTGTGTTTGTTTTCAATGGTGCCAGTGAGCATGTCACATTATGCATTCAGCCGCCTGAGAATTTGCTGAAACTTAACTCACAACTGATGAATTCTTTCACTATGTTCAATTTATCACCTGTGACAGCATAATCATGCTGAAAATCAGACAGTGTAAATCTTTCTAAATAGTGAGATTACATGGTGCCATATAGGATAGAGTTTGACCTTTGTATCATCCTCTGCTGTACTGCCAAAGACAAAATTACAGCATTTAGTGTACTAATTTCAATATTGAGGAAAAATTATGACTTATTATTGCCACAGTAAAGTTGGTTTCAGATTTTCTATTCGTCACACATTGGCAACTTCAATGTCAATAATATAGTTTCAGAATAGTATAGTTTTATACCTAATAAATATATTGGACTCATGTCTACATTTTTATTTTCTGTTCACAATTTTTTTTTAAATTGCATTTATTTTCAAAAAATTGCATTTAATCAGCATTATACTCAGCGTGCAATTCCTCATACTCTTTCAGCAGTCTCTCTGAAATCCTACACATTTTTCTTCTGAAATCCTACATAATCTTTCTTTGTAAAATGGTCCACTATTTGTACTTTCAAATGTATCTAACTGCAATGCAAATCAGTACTCTTGATTTGAGATTGTAGTAAATTAGGAGACCCCACCACTACACGCAACATTAACCTGAGGTACTAACTCATGACTTTATATGCTGCATGGTGAGCTCAGCACTTAATTAAATACATTCTATACTTCAAATGAGTGCTCACATGCCAAGTCGAAAAACAGTTCCCGCATCACCTTGCTTTTAGACTTCTGCATGAGATAGAACACACCTGCATTTCCCATCCCTCCCTCCATTTTACTCACTTACACCTTTTTTACTCTTCCCTTCTCGGTCTTGTCCTGATTTCTCACCTCACTTCCCTCTCCATCTCCACCTCTCTGTCTCACCCTGTGCTGAAAGAGTGATTGTAATGTCCAAAAAAATGATTGCGATGTTAAAATGCTGTATCTATTTCACCAGACATCTCCTACAGCACTGAGCTGATGCTCGCAGGATGTGTCCAGGTTCAAGAGGATGTTACAGGGGATTTTTCTTTTTTTTTTTTTTCTTGAGCAAGAGCCTTCTGAAGCCTCCATCTCAGCAGCTCAGCATTCTACCAGCTTTACCAGCTTTCACCTCATGCAACTTCAGAGGCACTTTGCTGGCACAGGAGAGAGTGAGAATGAAGGAGAGTGAAGAGAGAGAAGATACAGCATAGTGCAAAAGTTTGCACTATGTTTTATGTTTTTTTAATGGAAAAAAAAACCTAACCCGGATAATGTCTTGATCATTACACTGGGTATGAAACCTTTTTGCATTTAACTGTACTATATGTTTATAATGTACCATTTGAATTCACATTGTATTACCATATATCCAATTCAATTCGATTTTATTTGTATAGCACTTTTTAACAATGGACATTGTCACAAAGCAGCTTTACAGAACTATATCAATTCAGGATATAAATATTAAATTTTTACATTTATCCATAATAAGCAAACCTTGCCAATGGTGGCAAGGAGAAATATTAGGAAGAAACCTTGAGAGGAACCAGACTCTCAAGGGAACCCATCCTCATCTGGGTGACAACAAATAGTGCAATTATAAATATTTCCCTTCTACAACTGTGTACTACATGGTCAAAAAAGGGCAATTGTGTAACCTGGAAATTCATTATAGTTATCAACTGTTCACTGAACAGTTTTAGGCAAAAGATTCTTTTGAATATTTCAGACTCTATGTTCGTCTTTTAGTAGCCTAACACTTTGTCTTAAAAGTGATATTACTTGTAAAATGTGTCAACAAACACGTACTAGAGTTCCTTTTTTTTCTGTGGCTGAATTTGATGAGGTGTAGTGGTGGTGTAGTGGGTAGTGCTGCCTCACAGCTCCAGAGTTTCTGGTTCAATCCTAATGTCAGGAGTTTTGCATGTTCTCCCCATGTCCTCATGACCTTCATCCAGGTTTTCTCCCATCTCCCAAAAACATGCCAGTAGGTGAACTGGCTATTCTAAATTCCTGATAGGTGTGAATGAGTGTGGTGGATTGAGGGCCCATCCAGGATGTATTACTGGATGGACTGTAGATCCGCCATGATATATATATATATATATATATATATATATATATATATATATATATATATATATATATATACTGTCATTCAAAATAAACACACATACACACACACACACACACACACACACATAAACACTGATGGCTCGCCACCTGCTCTTTTACTTGATTATGCTGCTGTACAAACTTAGAGAACAAACAAATGAAGTGGAGGCTACTGCAGCAGCCTCTACAGTAAACAGTAAAGTATGTCAGTAATCTTTGCACATTTGCACATCCAAACTTTTAAGCTTCTTATTCTGGAGCTTTTCAGCACCACCTTTGTGTTTTGGTCTGTCCATTTTGAAAGACAGAGAAAAAGGGGGAGAGGTAAAGTGATATTTATATAGGCGGAGCAAGATACGTCATCGCTCCCTCTATGGTGCATTGTGATTGGGTTTACGCTGTCAATACAGAAAACAAACCAATGGGCCACTGTCCCTGCATGATGGGCCAGTCCTTGGCAAAGAAAGAATAATAAATTTGAATCGGCCCCAAAGTGCGTATGCCAGATTACCAATCCAGCCCTGTAAGTATGTATGTATGTATGTATGTATGTATGTATGTATGTATGTCACAGTAGAGCCGTGCTTCAAAGACTTCATTTCTTTATTAAAAACAATCATAAGTATGTTCAAAAAAAAGAACGTTGCTTTCTTTTGTACAATTGCTGAACACAGTCTCAAAACTTTGTCCTTCCCCCTGTGAAATATGAACATTTTAACAAAATATTCCATAGGCTTCTACGGATATAATTATACAATGTACGTTTAAAAGTAGTCAAAACATATCTAACAGAACATAAAGTGTTTCTTTTTGACAGCTTCATGGTGTGTATTACAAATAGGAAATCAAACCTCAGTGAGGAAACAAAGTGTCGATTAACGTTTAACAGAATGTTAACGATTATTAACTAACATGTTAATATGGGGCATTAGCTCAGCTGTTAATCCTCCGAGGCTGAGCCCAGATTCTTCTTCGTCAAAAAACTTTTATAAACATACTTCTAAATAGACTGTTTCCATGCTTTTTTTCTTGAATGTAAGGGCTAATTGCTTAAAGTGATCATAACATGATTTTTAATGTTTTCCTTCTGTTTGGGAGTTTAATGTATGTGTTTGTGCATGTATAAGCTCTGTAAAGTCCCAAAACTCATATTTCCCCCAAAGGGATTCATTCTATCTACCAGAGAACACTGCTCCAGACCTGCCCCAAACCCACTTTTTGAAGTCCAGATTTCCTTCCATAATTTCTCTACGTCACGGTGTGCACTATCAGCATAAACCTGCCCAAAGAAGGCGAGGCTTCAGTGAATTTAGTGGAGGCTTCAGTGAATTCAGGCTCCATGTTGCGGAGATGCTGTGTGCAACGGTGCGAAAGCAAATCAGTGGTTACTGTTTATTTATAACGCCTAACACTTAACTAACCTGGGAGAGTACACAGCAGGCTATACACAAAGACTACTCCTGAAAAGGAGTGAGGCGATTCCCACTATGCTCAGAAAATCTTTTGCTTCTGAATCAGAACCTGTAAGTGTGTTTGATTAGTTTATGAAGTCTCTGCTATTGACTGTTCAAATGCAGGATTTTGTGTTGTGGCTCAGTTGCAGACCTCTGTTAACATGCTAGTTAAAGTTTGCTAAATTCCCTAAGTTTTTTTAAGTATTTGTTTTTATGTTGGTGGTCTGACAGAGACATTAATTACAGCTGCTGTTGTGATTGTATCTTGAAACGGTTTATATCAATCAAATCACAAGAATCCTAGCTTTCCAAAGATATATTGTAATTTACATCATATCTGAAAGGTAAGAGAAGAAACTTACCACTTTGAAACGTTCTGCTCAAGTCGTGTTTGAAAACTTGCTTCCACTTTCGCATCATCTGCATTTTCGGGCTCGAACTGATACGGTAAAACTGACAACCTGTTGCGTAGGAGCTTGCTTTGGAGGCTACTGCTAACGCTAATGCTAAAGTTACCACTAAAGCTAAGTGGCATTACTTTTCCGACACACACAGAAATTTTGGCCAATCACAATGCAATGGGTCAGCAGGCCAATCAGAGCACTTTGGGCTTTTCAGAAAGAGGGGCTTTGGGGAAATCGGAGCGTTTCAGGCAGCCTGGGAATAGAGGTACTTCTATAATGTATAGTATTTGACAAATAATTCTCTTACAACCAATAAACAACATAATTAACATTTAAAAACATTTAAAAATCATGATATGACTCGCATGACTCTCATAAATCTTGCCTCAGGCCTCAGCCCTAAATACCCAGGCCAAGTTACACCCCTGGTATTAATTTAATAATGTATTAACATTTAATAATGTAAGTATTGATTTGTGCGGGCAAGAGACACAGTACCAGGGTGGTGCAGGAGCATAAATGAGCCTCAAAAGTGACAGCGCCCTGTAAAGGCGCCCATTAAGGGGGTTGCTGAGATGTTGCTGAGCATTATTTTAAGATGAAAATTTCTGATTATTTAAATGATCAGCCCTCTGGGGCCCTCTCAGTATATAAAACATATAGAAAACACACGCCACTTTTATTACCTGTTGTTACCAATTATTCATGAAACTTTGTTCTGTGAATTGTGGCATCTACAGAGTTTCTTGCATGATCCCAACAAAGAAGATTTAAAATTGGGTAAATGAATGAGGACATCAACCAATTATGAAAAGGCCACTGAGTGAGAGTGTGAAGTGATTCTGACATTAGTGAAATGTCGTGCAGCATCACAGTTAACACCACCATAATCACACAAATATAGCGTGAAAAGAACAGATCACTCAGTATGAAAGCTGGAGTGAGAGGGACCAAGAAAGAGGGAGAGAGTTAAAAAGCTACTTAAAGGTCATTGTCCATTTTTACACTGCTATACAGTGTGGTAAAATATTTTCTTTCGAGTCTGGCGAGAGTGGTTATTGAAATGTTAAATCAGTGGGAAATTTTGCAAAATAAAATACTCCTAGAAGTCATACTGTATTTCTGGAAGCTCTTGGATCATGATCATTAAGCACAGTGATTGTGATAAAATGAAAGCCTATTCACAGAAGCATTTCTCAAGCATTTTTGTCACCCGTCTTACAGAACAGATGTGCTTCCATTTTTGCCAGCATTTCAATCCACACCAACTCCAGAAGAAGCACAACTAACAGCTGTCAGAGTCAAGAACATCAGCAACCAGAATACACTGTGTGCTCACTTTTTCATGTCACATTTTTGTGTGAATTTACAGCTGTAATTACAGTTGGACCAAATTTGCCCTATGCCCCTCCATGTTCTATTGTCATTGGTGTTTTGGGGTCAATTCAGTGTATGTCTTTGCTCTATTTCCAATTGTAAACTTGACCTCAGTAAGTCATTTACTCTATGTTTTTGCTATGCACATCATACTAATTTGAAGAATAAATGAATTAATGGGTGAGACAATGGATGCATAGATAGTCAGAAGAGGGGATTAACTGAGAAACCTATAGATAGATGGATAAAAAGTAAATGGGAAGTTGTTTACAGGTGACAAAAGGATTAGTTATTCTATTTTTACCTCTCATGGTTTCAGTTCACTTAAGAAGGAAGCGTCACTCCAAATCAATGCAAAGCTCTTCTTATGGTATGGCCTTCACATTCACTACATCTCAACCCATTTTAATCGCTACGGGAGATTTTGGAGTGACGTCAAGGACAGCACTCTCCACCACCATCATCAAAACACCAACTGAGTGAACATCTTTTGGGAGAGTGGTGTTGATTGTGCTAGTACAGTTCCAGAGACTTGCAGAGATTTCTGCCAATGCACATTGAACATGTTCTGGTGGCTTGTGGTGGCTGAACACTTTATTAATATACTTTATGTTGATTTTTCCTTTAATTTGTCACCTGTTTGGAGGTATATACATATAGTTGCAGTACTGGCTGGTATAAATTGGCTAGCAGGGATATCAGGTAACAACTATGTATTATATGTATAAAGAATGGTCTTTATTGGCATCTGCATGGTTTTATTTTTTGTTAACACAGGGCTTAAAGTGGATTTTTTTTAACTTTTGTGAATTGCACCAACAATGGTCATAAGTAAAAAATACACAGAATAGTATTAAGTAGAAGTACTGTAAATCAAACTCTAAATCAATTACAGTCATGTGATTACACTTGGTGACTCACCCATTAGATTCTGTGTGCACTGGGGCTAGTTTATTTAAGCCAGCTTTGCTGATACATTGATTATGCATCACCATCAGTGACTACAACAGAGCACACTTTCCAATCAAACTACAACTTACATGAAGGACCAAATAACAAAATTGTAAGTTTAGTGTGGTTTGAATGAAAGAGCTTGCCATTGGCAAGCACAGGTTTTCTGTTTACCCTGCTTACTACTTGGAAAAGACATGGCTTAAAAAAAGACCTTGACTTAAAAAAAGATAGCAAACACAAATTCTGTTGCCTATTTGTCTTTCAGTGAGTGTGTTATTATGTGTATGAATAATACTTTTATGTCTATGATGAGACTTTGTGCTCAACCATAATGGTTTTATTATTGTAACTCTAGGTTACTGAAAGGAAATAGATCTTTTTAGCCCTCCCATATCCCGATATCATGATCAGCCATCACAGAAGATTTGTACAGATACACAGAGCCCACTCAGTGGTGAAAAACCCAGAATTGCCCTGTGAGGGGATATCTTTTTTTATTATTATTATTAATAAGCCTTTATGCAGAGTAACAGTAATCTCTGGAACAAAACACCTGTAGACATGGCAGGTCTTCATGGATTCAGATGAGTAACCAATGTTTAAGTGCTGCCTGATAAACTGATAAGGGAGTTGAAGCCTGCAGGTGTAGATCAGAACATGAATTCCCAGTGAGCCTCTTTCAGGACTATTATCTCTTTCTCTGTCCTCTGCTGAGAGAAAAAGCCAAGGATGATGGGACTGCTCCAGGATTTTTTATTTTACTCTTTTAAGAAATGAAGGTGATGAGAATAGGAGAGAAGAGAGGAGAAGATGAGGTTTTCAGTTGCTCTAGTTTTGTGGTTAACCTTCTCAGGGGTGAGTATGTCATACGTATGTCATACATGTTATCATTCATACTCTTCCTGATTCATGCACATGACTGGCTGATTGGATAATTGCATGAATGTGCAGGTGTATATGTATTCCTAATACACAGTGACTGGTGAATGTATGCATATATACATACATCACATCACAAATGAGTCATTGATTTGGTCATCTTTAAAAACAAACAGTATTTATAACACCTGCGATGGGTTGGCACCCCATCCAGGGTGTATCCCACCTTGTAGCCCCAAGTCACCTAGGATAGGCTCCAGGCTCTGTGTTGGATAAGCAATACAGAAAATGGATGGCTGGATGGATGGACAATATTTATAACCTCCATGTGGTGTTTAATAGCAGTCATGTAAGTTGCTTGAATTGCTGTGGTGCCAGACTGACCCCAAGCTCCTGACATTATCAGCTCCTCTGTTCCAAACCATTATGAGTCTTGGAGCAGAACCAATTCTGCTGGCCAAAAACCATTTTTAATCGCAAAGGAAAAGCACAGAAAGGTTCAAGATCTTGGCACAGCTCCGGGACCAATATCAGCACCTTGTCAGGGAGAAAGCACTTTACAGCAAACTGTACATGTTCAGATACAGGTTCTGCCTGAAACAAGAGTACACGGTTTGAATTAATTTGAGAAAAGCTCAAGGCCCTCATCAACACCCTTCGATGCACACACACACACACACACACATGCACACACCCCACACACACACACACAGAGTTGTACACAGCAGAGGTATTCAGATGCTCTGTCTTCGTTAATGTCTTTGATGGATTAATCACCTAACAGCCGATCAATTACAGGATAATGGGTGAGCTGAGGTCTGTTAGACATTAATCCTCAATCCCAGACAGCTCTCAGCGGTTTAAAAGTAGCTGAAACTCAACACTGTGTGGCACAAATGCACACACACATACACATGGAGTGCCACACAGCCCAGCATCGCTCCCATGAGGCCTGACCTCTCACCTTTAGCCATCAGCAATTCCCACAAATAACCACACAGTAATAATACTCCAACAGCACAGTTAGTGCCTACACACACACACACACAGTCTCAAGAGGAGGAGCTACTCTAATTAATCAGACAGGAATAGGATCAGAGGAGCAATAGGAGCCAGAAGCTTTTTAATGCTGGAGCCAATAACTAAATGCGCAGAAATAACCACTAACTCAGTCATAGAACCTTTTGTGAAAAACAGTTGACTTGTCATGACACGTTTAATAAAAGAGTGAATAAAAAAAACAACAAGGAGATAAACTGAGAAAGGTACAGAAAGAGATAAAGAGAGAGAGATATATGGAGAAAGGAAAGCTGCACTGTCAGGCAATTAGACAGATAAAGAGTAAGCAGAGGATGTGAGGAAATGAGATAAATAGGTTTTAATCAGAGGTTTTGAAAATAGAAAAAGGAAAACGCATCCTGATACTCACAGGCCTGAAATGCGTTCACTTCTCCACAAGCTCTTTTGCACAAGTTACCAAACATAATTAGCTGTCTAATTCTCTCACTCTCTCTCTCTCTCTCTCTCTCTCTCTCTCTCTCTCTCTACCGTTCTTTTCCTGTCTCTCACACTCGCATTCTGCGTCGGCTTCCTGCTGGTAGAGTGATTAGTAAATCACCATCATGAGCTCATTGTAAACGCAGTCTAATTACACTACACCGTTCTTGAGCGTTGGCAGCAGACCTCAGCTGCAGACTGCCGTGTAACACTCCCCGCCATGTGCAACCTGTCATTACATATATGGCACAGAAATAATCAAACTGATTAAGGAGTGGAATTTTTGAGCCAATAAGGAGGCACACACTTCATTCATTTATTTTTGTTATTATTGATATGGTACCTACAGTATTTCACAGCCCTGGGTATCTGTAGACACACAATTCTGATCCGATAATGACATCCGCACAGTAACAGAACTGACTCAGAGAATTCTTCTGCTAGCAAGTTATGCAAAAGCTGTATTGGACAACATTGTATATGTTCACAGCTTACAATATGTCTGTGGATCAGATCAGAGAATACAGTATGTCAAATCTGACATTCAGACCAATATTATCTCTGATTCCAATATGAATATCAAGCTGCATTCACACTAAAGAGCAACAAGTTTGCCATCAAGCTTGTGTCACTTGTGCTTTGTCTCTTGTGGGGGGCATGGAGAGAACACTACTGTTGTCAGTTGTGGGTGTGTATCATCCATCCACAGATGATTTTAGCTCAGAAGAGGAAGGGTAGTGGCCAAAAGGTAGCCTACAGCACATATTTTACTACTCCTGCTGAAAAAAAACAATAGAAACCTTCATAGAATTTGTTTAATGGTTATAATGGGAATTGTATTGGTTTTAATGGAAACTGTAGTGGTTCCTATGGGTCTCTATTGGTAATTTGTTGCTTTCTATTGGTGGCATGTTATGTCTACTGGATATCATTATGGACCTAGGTCTTTAATACATCCTACTACATAATGGAAATCATTTGGTAATGGTTTTAACGGTTAACAGCTGATGGTTTGTAAAGGTATTTGTAGTGGAAACCATTAGAATTTCTGTGATAGTTTCTTTTTTTTTTTTCAGCAGGGACACCATATGATGATGACATTTTTTTAAAAAATTGTCTTTAGTATTTTAAAGTGTAAAGAAAAAAAGTGTGAAAATAAGTTGTTTGGTGTAAGTTAGGTGCCTGGCTTCCTGTTTGATTTGTTAGCAGATTAGCTGTGCAAGCCACATAATTTTTCTACCTACAGTACATACCCTCACCAGAAGCACACCACTGCCTATATATCTATAAAGCTTCTTCTAACTAGTTAAAGACAAATGAAATAACACACTAATCAGTGTGAACATTGGTTGTTTGATTTACAGTACATGCTACATGCCAGGCTTCATATTAGCTATTAGCACATTATCAGCGCAAGCTAACTGTTCTAGCTACAAATACTCACCAGAGATTCCAATATTCTCTTCTACTTCCTCCCAAGCTTTATTTATCTTTGTAATGTCTTTATACACATTGAATGAAAGGTTGTATATGACAGGCTATGATGAAAACACAGTTATACGTTTTTGCTTTTTTTAGTCAAGCAGTACAAACACAGGTAGGAACTAAAGTTGTGAGAGGGGGAATGAAAAAATGTTGGACCACGTGTGCCATATGATTGGCCTGAGGAATCATTCGTGCCAATTTGACACTCCACCACAACATATGAATTTGCATAAAGTTGAGAAAAACATGTCCAGCGCCATGCTGTTGCTTAGACATGCTGTTGTCACCGCATGTCATTGCGTACATAGAAAACAAATAGTCGTCTGTTGCTTTGTCACTCGCTAATGTAAAAAGCAGGGTTAGCTTTAAATATAAGCAAACAGTGACACTGTTCTGAATAATACCAGTCAGATGCCTTTATGAAGCCCTTAATTATAATGCAAACCTGCTTCAGTGGTATACACAGGACCGCTATAGCTCACTCCCGTATATGGGAGCATGCCCTAATAAACTTCACATAAGATTTGTACAGTATCTGTAAATAGCTACTTGAGGAAGGGTGGCAACATGCTTTCTAGCCAAACTTTTTTGAAGAGACTTGCTATTACCCACTGAATTACCCATTAAATAGCAATGAATTACCCATTAAATAGCAATGAATTACCCATTAAATAGCAAACGTAAAATTATACAATTTATCCCTTACTATTGTAATTAGTCTGAACAGTAGGCCTGGGGTTAATTAGCACCGTGTGAGTCACGTAAGTGCATATTTCCACTGGATTATTAAAGTCTGTTTCTCTGAACCATCAATGTCTAATGTCAATAATTTAACTGTGACTAAATATAAACTGATCTATGTTTCTTCAAAATGCCTATCAATTTGGCTCCCATGTAGTCATGAACTGGAAAGTCTGTGAAATTCAGCAATCAGCAGAATTTATATTAATTCTTTGCAACCATCCTGTTTCTGTGTGTGTGCAGTCTGTCGTTCTACTACCCAGATTACTATTTGTATTTAGTATATATAATGGAAATAAATTTTACTAAATCATAATTAAAATAATTATATTTCTACATAATTACATTGTGATATGCCTTTACTAGGGATGTAACCAAATGTGAATACGTTATTCGTATTCAAATAATAGCATAATGTTTACAAATGAACAGATAATGTGTTCTAATTAAGTACAAATACAGATACAAATACGACACACACTTATTTTTAAATCAAGCTTTACACATAGCTTTCACAGAGCATTTGGTGGGGATTAGAGTTGTGCATCACATGACATGCAACAAAAAAGCCACACAAGGAGGAGGCTTCTGCTTTCATGTGTGCACTGGTGACAAGTCACATTCATAAGTCGATGTGTGACACATTTACACATTTAGTAACTGGCATGGTTTAGATTATTCTACTAATGTGTTTACCTTTTGGGACAAATAAAAGTAACTACGCAAAGAGGTTTTGACAAAACAGTCTTGCACAAATCTCTCTTTGAGACTAATGATGAACTCGAGTAATGTAGCTGAGGTTGCGGAACTGTCAGAGTCAGAGTTCACACACCATACTGACAGCGCTTGCATTTCTACCTTCTTCCCAGGAGTTTACATTTAGGCCACGTCAACTTTGACTTTAGATTCAAATGCAGAAACAGATACAGATACAGATACAGATATAGATAGTGTGATATCACTGTGTTACTCTCAATCTCATTAATAAACTGATGATGTGACTGGCGTAAAGATTAGTCAGTATTTTGATTTCAGTAAGTTGAATCATGCGGATGCAACGACTCATCAAAACCCCATACAGAAACTCTCATAATTCTGACTGAGATTAGTTTAAAAAAAAAAAAAAAAAACTGTTAGATAACTCATCTACTTATGGTAGCCTTTGCTGAGATCGGTGTAGCAAAGGTCAGTATCATGTATATCATTTAACAAACACTATATTGTGCAGCCCTAGTATGTTAAAAATCTGTATATAAGGATAGGACAGGATTAGTACTTTGACATCAAGAATCTACCAGCATTTCAGTGAACACCTATTTTCCTGTATTAACACACAGGTCAGATTCAGTACGTCCTATCTGGATGAGTAATTCACTTCACCAGCATCAAAACGTACAGCAACGTTTTCAGCCAGTATGTGCAAGGAGTGTGTGGAGAGTGTGTGTGTGTATGTGTGGCCCTGTAATTATTTGTTCTGTCCATCTGTTATACAGCAGAATTTAATTGCACACACACAGAAAATACACCAGCAGTCTTATCTCATACTGTATGTGCCTAGCTGGAGTTATGGACTTAGTTTAATGCTACTGGTAGTAACATTTTGCAGTGCAGGCTACTGTGAACTAATGCCTGTCACACAAATGACCCAAAAACTAGCAGCTGTTCCTGTGGCGTTTAATATCTTCTATTACTGGTGTCCTATCTCAAAGCCGTCTCTCGAGATGTAATTTTCACAGTCTTTAAAATATATATATATATATATATATATTAGCGTGGTAGCCTATATCTGTCAAAAACTTCACTTTGTAAATTAGAAGCCTATCCGCATGTCTCATAATGCTCTCTAGTTGTTAAGCGCAGCACGAGACAAGTGATGCCTGATGACAGAGACGAGGGATTTCGAGGGGATGAGAAGAACTGCAGCATTCATGAACACAGCAAATGCTCCAGTGTAGAGTTAACATGTACAGTGCTGAATTAACACCTACAGCTGTGCTGCATTAACTTGTACGATGGGAAGTTAATAAATACGCTATTATGACGCAAATGAGCACTGTTAGCGTTAACAGAACACTATAGCTGTCAATTCAACACTGTAAGAGGTCACTTAATAGTCAATTCACCATTAATTAATTAGTAACAGATGCTCAATGAAGATATTGTTTTTGCTCAGTACTGATAGTATAGTGCATATACTACTATACAATGCAAGCCTACGAGTTATGCATTAATTCAGCGTTGTAGATGTCAAGCTAGCAAAGTAGATGTTAGTACACTTACCATACAATTCAGTAGAATATTACATGTAGATCCTTCAACCTTGTTATTTCAGGACATGAATACTTAAGGCAGTATAGCAGGTAGACTGTTTTAACCCTATGTTAATTCAGTACTGTGTTAATTCAAGATTGTGGATGTTATATATAAATATATATATATATATATATATATATATATATATATATATATATATATATATATATATACACATACATATATACACATATATATATATATATATATATATATATATATATATATATATATATATATATATACATACAAGGGTGTTAAGTGTTAATTCTGGGCTGAGAGAGTTCATTCGACACAGTAAGGTGTTAATGGGGTCATGTAGATGTTAGTGATCTTGTGACTACAGCACACTCCATCACATCATACCACACTTAATTAGCTTGTGGTGTAATATTTCATGTCCTGATTTAAAAGTCTATTTATCACCAATATATTGTAGGGGGTTTTTTTTGTTTTTGTTTTTTTCATAGGATATATTTCAGTTGCATGAAGTTTCAGTGATGCATGATGTGAAATGTAGAGTCTATCGCCTTTGAGTAGTGTTTTTATATCAAAATGTTGTTTTATATCATATTTTATAATCACAAGTAAGATAGATAGATAGATAGATAGATAGATAGATAGATGAATTTACTTGCAATACATTATTTCATAGAAAAATAAAAGGTTTTTACCTGTTGGGCCCGGCGCTTGCGTTTATTCCAGGGAAAAGTCCTCTCTCATTGCTGTTCCATTACCGGACATAACGCGAGCGCTCGTATCCTCTGTCACGGGCCATGCACTCCGCCGCGCGCTTCACGATCTCCAGTCTCTCTGAAATCAACCCAGCAGTGCTACGATTACAACTGAAAGGAATTGAACTGAAAACTGTCCGGTCAGACACATTCAAAAAAAAAAAAAAAAACCTCAAGGCTGGATTTAAAAGTTGCGTGTCAGCACTGCGTTCTGCGTTCTAGCTCTCCATGTCACCGCGCGCGCGACGCGCCAAACTTCGCTCCAGCGCTTTTTCTGTTCTCTAGTGCGTGTCCGGAATCAATCCAGAGCGCGAGCCCTCCAGCCACGAGCCCTGTGTGCGCTGCCCGCGGGGTCTCTCTGGAGTTTTTTGTTTGTTTATTTTCTAGGAGAGGAAATATAAGGCGGAGGTGGTATCGTGTGTGGCGCGTTCGTACCGGAGAAGGTAGAAGGTCTGAAGTGAAGCGCTCCGTGCCACTGATTCGCTCGATGCCGCGCTGAGGCTGAGTTCCCCGGTGATGACGGTGTTCTAGCGCCACCCAGCGGTCTCACCTGATTCAAGTGCCGGGAAAAGAGGCAGCAGCGCTACTCTTGAGGCTCGGGTGACTCATACCTAATCACTCACAAAGCCAGGATGCGAGGAAAGAGCTATATGTACAGTATATGTAGGGCTGTACCCAGGATCACAATTTTTACTACAGGGCCACACTGCAAAAATGTGTCACAGTTAATGACATATCACAATGCCAAATAGGTACTAGGCTACATTCATCCATCCATCCATCCATTTTCCATACCGCTTATCCTACACAGGGTCACGAGGGAGCCTGGAGCCTATCCCAGAGAACTTGGAGACACCCTGCACAGGGTACTAGGCTTCATCAAATTGATCAATTTTGTATTTTCCATTATGTTTTGTTGCTCGTGTTATCCATTCTCACTTACTTACTTTTAGTAACCACTTTATCCTGGTCACGGTTGTGGTGGATCCGGATCACAAGAACTGGGCGTGAGGCAGGAATGCACCCTTTATTGGGTCTGTCACAGAACACTATGTGCACACACACACACACACACACATTCACAACTAGGGGCAATTTATCTAAACTAATCCACCTACTGGCCTGTTTTTGGGGGATGGTGAGAGGAAACCAGAGAACCCAGAGGTAACCCGTGTGGACATGCACAGAAACTGAACACAGACACAATTTATACCACTCCATTCAGAAAGAGGTTATAGACATCCAATGGTCATGAGCAGCATATAGTAAAATTCTTTTTTAGTACTGCAATAAATATGTTTTATTGGCTGCATAAAGACAGTCACGTTGTAGTATTTGACAATATCCTAGATCCTTTTTGAAGTTTTCCTGCATATGTCTTTAAAAAATGATACTGACTTCATATTAAAGGAGCACAAAAAATGTTTTTCCAAGAATGTACCATGAATTCTGTATACTTATTGATATGTAGCTTTTAATCAGCCTCAAAATGGAAGAAATCTCACTATTTCTTACAGAGAATTTGCATTATCTTTCCTTGCAAATGTTTCTAAGTTGTCAAAATGAACTGATTTCATATTAAAGGACAATAGAGTAGAGATCTTACCATTAAGATGTCATCTATGTTATGTAGTTATTATAAATAAGACTATCGTTGTTTTGTATGTTGTTTTTAAATAAAAATGGACAACAAAATGAACATTCTGTTCTAGGAAAAAGTTGTGTAACATTTGATAATTATTAATAAGATAAAAACAGTCTTTACAACCGTGGTGAGCAAAAAGTATCTCAATGCATCAAACCTTGAAGAACATGGGCTACAACAGCAGATCACATCAGGTTCCACTTGTCTCAGCCAAGAACAGGAATCTGAGGCTATAGTCTCACCAAAACTGGACAGCTGAAGATTGGTAAAAGACCAGTCGAGAGTTATGATATAACACACAATATAAGCCCTTGTTTGTTCATGTCCCTGCTTATAATAAGTATTCATTCATTCATTCATTCATTCATTCATTCATTCATCTTCAGTAACTGCTTTACCCTGGTCCCAGGCCTATCCTAAAATCATTGGGTGTGAGGTGGGAATACACACTAGATGTGACACCAGTCAACCTTAACCTTCATATCCTCTCTTGTACATACATCCTTCATATGTTATGAAAATTCTTGTGAATTTTCAGGTGCAACACCATCTTGAGCGGTTTCACATAGGGGAAAAATCACATTATGGCAGAAATAATGTGTTATGATTTCCATTTCACACTGCCTATAAATAGTGTGCTTGTGTCAGGAGCCAGCAATCTGCTGTCGTGTTCTGTTTAGGCATCACTACACATTACTATCCACTTATTGACATATTTGGTGTTTGGTTGTTTTTGTATTTCTGTGCATTAGTTAGTACAAGATTTTACAAGATGAGCTAATGTACTAGATCCATTCTAAGGAAGACGGTTCTTCAAAGTTTCTTCAGTTGGTTCTTTGTATATTGAAGGGTATACGCTGGAAATATATTGCTTTATTAGAAAACTTTTCTCATAGGGAAACTCTGTATAAAAGCTTTAATAGTTTTCCAGAGGGAGGACCAGAGAACGCTTAAGCCTTGTAGATTTGCAAGAGAGAGAGAGAGAGAGAGAGAGAGAGAGATGATCCTCTATGGAAAATGTTTTTATTTAACAAATCTTGGCTCTGTCCAGAGTTTTATACCTCACTGTTATTAACTATAAGGGGGGAAAAAAGTAGATAGAGAAAATATTTTTCATATTATATACTATGGTAGCTAAAAGGTTTATGGGCAAAGTATAGTGTCCTCCTCAGCTGCTCTGAGGTCAGCTGAGAACCAGTCATTACTTCTTTGAGCTTTGGAATGCAAATCTTTCCACATAGAAGGCTACATTCTGCCACTAGATTATCAGGACTGTATTTTCACATTTAATTTCACATTTAAACCGCTGATCTCCCAGTAAGTTCACACACAACAGTCTACATACAGAATGATGTGACAAACAAAAAACACTGCGTGAGCTTGATAAGAGAGGTCAGAGGGAAATGGCCAGATTGGTTCAAGCTGCCAAGAAAGGTATAGTAATTCATATAATCGCTCTTTACAACCATGGTGAGCAGAAAAGCATCTCAGCATGCACAAAACATCGAACCTTGAAGTGGATGGGCTACAACAGCAAAAGACCACTCCTGTCAGTTCCACTCCTGTCAGGAAACTGAGGCCGTCATGGGCACAGGCTCATCGAAACTGAACAGTTGAAGATTAGAACAAAATAATCACTTAGCCCTTTCCAGTCTTCAACTTTCCAGTTGCAGTGTGTCTGTGCCAATGATAGCCTCAGATTCTTGTTCTTGGCTGAGAGTAGTGGAACCTGATTTGGTCTTCTGCTGTTGTAGCTCATCCACTTCAAGGTTTGATGTTTTGTGCTTTCTGAGATGCTTTTCTTCTCACCATGGTTGTAAAGAGTACATATTTGAATAACTATTGACTTCTATCAGCTCAGACCAGTCTGGTTATTCTCCTTTATTCTCTCTCAAGGTGTTTCAGAAAGAAGACCCTCTGCACACATGATGTTTTTTTTTTTGTTTTTCCTCACCATTCTGTATAAACTTTAGAGACTGTTGTGTATGAAAATCCCAGGAGATCAAAAATTTATGAAATACTCAAACCAACCCATCTGGCACCAACAACCATGCCACGATAAAGTTACAGAGATCCCACTTTTTCCTCATTCGGATGTTTGATGTGAACATTAACTGAAGCTCTTGACCTGTATCTGCATGATTTTATGCACTGTGCTGCTGCCACATGATTGGCTGATTGGATGACTGCATAAATGAGCAGGTGTACAGGTGTTCCTGTTAAAGTGGCCAGTGAGTTTATATGCCTAGTTTTTAAAATAACAGCTGTTAACTTGAGAGAAATGTTCAGCTACAACGATAGTCTTTCTCTTCAGCTGATTTAGAGTTTTAAAGTTGCTAAATGCTGTGTCCTTTGGATAAATCAAATGACAAACCAGTGTCCTAAACCTACACTGCCTCATCATCCCTCCGTTCACAGGCCGGACATGTTGACTTTGGTGTGAGTGTGAGAGAGAGAAAGTGATGTAAGAAAGATTGGGTAATTTGGCTTTGGAAAGCTTTGCTAAAAGCCTCTCAGAAGGCATTTGTCGTTGTTGATACATCTGGCTGAAGTTTATTACACCTGATGGTAAGTAACGTCCTCTATTACACTTAAGAGAGACATTTCACCAGCCTCTCTCTCTCTCTCTCTCTCTCTCTCTCTCTCTCTCTCGGCTTTGCATTTTAAAGGAAGGTGTTGTCCTGGCTAATGGGGCAGCACAGGCCACATGCCGTTCTGAGATCAGAGTTGTAATGTATCCTGTACTGATTGATGACTAGAAGTTGGAAGAAAGTGCTCATGCATCGGTGCCTATAACAGGGTGTGTACAGGATAAAGTTTTTGAGGCCAGGACCAAGAGGCTTTCAGATTTATAGCGGTGTCATTGAATAAAGCACTTTCGAGGACATATGGAGTGTCAGCTATTGTTTAGAGAGTATAAATCTTCTGAATGTCCAATGTGTGTATATGTGTAAGAGAAAGAGAATCTTATATGAGGCAACTGACTCATCCTACTCCTGGGTCCTGTTCTGAATGTGGCGCGTCCTAAAATGGCCTTGTTGTTGAGTGCATGTTGCGTAAAATGGCTCTCCTGTGCAGTTATTCACACAGCACTGTTTTGTTGTGACTGGTTTTGCTTTGCCTTGTACTTGCTCTAACATCCGTGAACGAGATTGTGGAAAATTTAAAAGCCACATTTAATTTAAATCGACAACACTTCACAAATATGTGTTGTTTAGTTGTAGGCCTCAAGCCATACTTCACACAAACATGAAACCAATGCTAGTAATGAGTGAGAGAATTGCATAAATGAGATATTAATAACTATGCTCCATCAGCTTTTATTCATTCTCCAAAGTACCCACTTAGAAACAGATAACATGGATAGCTCTTAGTCTAGCTCATGAAATTGATGCATTTTTTTTAAAGTTTCATTGTAAAATGAACTCAGCAATATTATCAGTCATTTATCAACAATAAATGTGAGAGAAACCCATTTTGTTTAATGTGTGATTAACACGATTATCACAATCAGGATCCTTTCTGCATTCTGTTCCTGTCAATCAGCCTTAATATATTCACAATGTATTAGAAAGTGATAAATATCCTTCTTAAAAAATCTAGTAAAAATCCTTCCTAGAAGAATGGAGGTTGTTATAACAGCAAATGCAAGACTATGACTAGAATGAGAAGTTCAAAAAGTACATATGGGTGTGATGGTCAGGTGTCCATATACCTTTGGCCATTCTGCTACATAAGCAAAGCTGCAATTGCTATTATTTTGTCTTCTGGGGGAAAAAATGCAAATATCTATATATTGCTATATAATGTAGCGTATGAAGAGCAGTACTAAATGAAAAAATAACTTTAAACAAAATAATAACAATTTACAAAGCTAATCCTGTTCAAAAGTTTATACGCCCCTGGCTCTTAATGTATCGTGTTTCATGCCTTCTTGAGCATCAGTGATTGTTTGCAGCTTTTGTAATAGTTGTGTATGAGTCCCTCAGTTGTCCTCAGTGTGAAAAGCCGCTGTTGGAAAGGTGTCAAATATGCAGAAGATTCTGGAAAACCAAAGAAGGCGCAGGACCTGTAGGATTTTTCTGAAGAACAGTGGGCAGTTTAACTCTTCAGGGCAAACAAGAGACTCATGAACAACTTTCCCAAAACATAAAAACACTGTTTGGTCATCCAGGTAACAACACACAGTATTAAGAACCAAGGGTATGTAAACTTTTGAACTGGTGTCTTGTGGACTAGCTTATTCAGGCCAGTACTAAATAAAAAACAAAATACAATTTTTATGATCCGACTTATTTTTTTAATTATTAACATTTTGCAGATTCTGTCAGGGGTATGTAAACTTATGAGCACAACTGTAGTGTTAAAGTACAAATGTGATTTAAATGGGTTTTTTTTCTGATCTCTGGTGCATTGTAACCTGCACATCAGCCTCCGTCATGCTAAGTAGGTGTCACAGGAATGAATTGAGCCTGGTGATCTTACAACAGAGGGAAAATAGGATGTTTGACATTGCTGAATTTGAGACATCCAAAGGGCCCTATTTCATTATTTTATAAATGAATTTGTGATATGTTCTAACTCCAGGGCCACCTGTGCCCTCTGCATGCTCAGTGTCATTCTCGCTAGCTTGGGTTGAGTCTGGCATACTTAAGTGGATGTTTTATGTAAAGCTTACAAGAAGAGAGCCCTCTTAAATGGAAGCATGGAGAAAACATAGACAATTTCCTTTTTCCATTGCATCTTCAAAACACTTAAGGGTATAATTCAAAATGCGCGTGTGTGTGTGTGTGTGTGTGTGTGTGTGTGTGTGTGTGTGTGTGTGACTGTGTGTGTCTGTGTGTGAATAACTTGTGACATGTGGCATGCTGCAGTGTGTTCATAAGTGTGAAAGTTAAAGAGCTCTTGTGTATATAAAAAAGGGAATAAAAATGGTTTTATTTGCACATTATCATCACGCTGCATTCACGCCTGATGACAGTGGAGAAAAGGGCATGTTAACGGTACATGCTCTGTGTGTGTGTGTGTGTGTGTGTGTGTGTGTGTGTGTGTGTGTGTGTGTGTGACAGTGAGCATTGTGACAACACTTGTTTGTTTGTTCTGCATTGGCAACCTCTAAGGCAGCTGCTCTGACACACGGATACACCAGTGCGGGGGGGGGGGGGGGGGGGGGGGGGGGGTACCATATGTAGCTCACCTCAACTAACCCAGCTAATGTTGCTCTTGTGGATATACAGTACAGTTATAATGAAAATACCTTCTCAGGGTAAGCCAAAATTCATCTCAATTTATTTTGGTACTTAAATCGTTATAGCCTAAATGTATAAAACTATATCAAAATAAACCTACTAAATGGTGCGACTGAAAAAGCTCAATATCCACCAAATATCTATGCAAGGATGCTTACATTATTTTAGAAATAGGAGGAAAATGTGATGCACTGGAGCGTGTACAGTACATTGGCCTTTCCCAAAGGGGAAAAAATTTATAACAATACCTAGTAAGCTCAAATTGGATTCGAAAACAAAATAAACAGGTTTAGATTACAAAATACACGGAGAACACTGATTGGCTATTCAAAACACACACAGTATAAGCAATCAGGCATGTGCTTTGTTCTCCACTGTGTTTTTAGCTAGTTAGCCAGGGGCCCAAAATATTTCCTTCGGGCGCCTGAAAATTGACCATTAGACGTTTAAAGCTACTTGGTATAAGATCTGAATTCAGTAAAATAATGTATTCACTGGTGGTGCTGAAAAGAATTGCAGGTGATGGATGTTTTAACCAACTGAGAGGTGATTATCTTGAAAGTCAACAGGTTATTGTTGACATAGCTAGTAGTTACAAGCTACAGTAGTAACTTTATATGTGTTACCCATACATGCCGTACTCTAAACTAGCTAGTTAGTCTTCAGTGCTTTCCATTTCAATTACATCACAGCTAGGGGAAGTGAGAAAGTAGGCATGTTGACTAAAATCCAATTCGTTGTTTTTTTCTTGTGGAGGATTTCTGCCCCAGATGCAGTAAGTATGAATTGCTTCATGATTGCTGCATCTTCTGACGTTAGTTAGGTTTGTTACCTAATTTAGTTGCATCAGTTGTGCTTTCAATTGGTTTCTATTCTTTTCTCTCCTGCAAATATCTGATACATATTATTAATGTGCAGAGGTCTTAAGCAACAGACTGTACCCACGTACAGCAAAAATTTTCACAGTATCACAGTATCTCCAAATATGTCTACAGATATCACAGTATTAGTCGACAAATTAGAAACACACAAACCATATATAAAACCATATATATATATATATATATATATATATATATATATATATATATATACAAAAAAAGGGAAACAAGAAGATCAAATCCCCTTGTTTTTGGAGAAGGACAATATAATCTCTTACATTACAGTAATCTCTTACATCTTACAGTATTTATCAATTTATCATGTTTTGATAAAAGTGTATGGTGAGGCAGCCATCTGATTATACACTCTGACTAACCATGAAATTGTGACAAGCCTAGTGCTATGTTGGTGTGTGTGTGTGTGTGTGTGTGTGTGTGTGTGTGTGTGTGTGTACAGCTTGTCCTTAACATCATTTCATTACCCTGGTGAGGTCACCTCAGACTGAGTATTTGCATTAAGCTGCCCAAGTGTTAGAGTTATACCAACACTTCCTTGACCTCAGTTTTTGTGTGACTGAGCATCCGAACAGCAGCTGGTGTGGCAGATGTGGCCTTGGGAGGCAGAACAAGGAGGCGGGAGACTGTGTGTGTGTGTGTGTGTGTGTGTGTGTGTGTGTGTGTGTGTGTGCGTGTGTGTGTGTGTGTGTGTGTGTGTGTGTGTGGCGGGTAACAAGCACACCCTGACACCCCTCATCTGTCAGCACCTTGTCAAAGTGGCTTGGCCCCTCCTAGGCTACTCTTCTCTGTCTTTCCTTCTACCCCCCCCCCCCCCCCCCCCCCCCCCCCCCCCAGACACACACACACACACACTCAAACACACATGGGTTTGACAAAGGAAGACATATATGATTAGTAAAGGAAGACTTTATGGATCCTTACATGATGACATTGTGATAAATCTGTGACAAAGTGTTCCAGATGTTCTGGAGAACCAGCTATAATATCCCTAGAGGACACACACGCGCGCGCGTGCGCACACACAGCTACATTGCTAAAGAGCCAAAAATCAGTGGTGTTAGCTGAACTGTTAATCATCTGGGGCTGAGCTCGGGGCTGAACTGACTGCTAAATAAACTGTTTCCATGCGTTTATTTTCTTGTACGTGCGGGCGAATTGCCTTTAAAAATGTGAAAATTGGACAAAAACTTGGATTTATCATAAAACTTGGGTGTTATCACGGTTTATAGAACTACCAGAATGATAAAATCTAAAACTTTTTGACTATCTAAAACAAGATTAGGCTAGTTTGTGATGTCCAATGAACTTATTCTAGGAATAGGCTCTAATTCACAATATAATTTTGGCACAATGATGAGTTGTTCACTGTTGAATGCAAAAAAATACAAATAAAAAAACCTCCTGTACCGTGCGCCGAGTTTGCATGTTCTCCCTGTGCTCTGGGAGTTTCCGCTGGGTATGCAAGTTTCCTCCCCCAGTCCAAATACATGCACTGGTATTTCCAAATTCTCCATAGTGTGTGAATGGGTGTGTGAATATGTATGCGGTTGTTCCCTGTAATGGGTTGGCATCCTGTCTACCTTGTACCCTGAGGTCCCTGGGATAGGCTCCACACTCCCCTTGACCCTGCAAAGGGTAAGCAGTATGGAAAATGGAAATGGACCTCCTGTACTGTTCCTTGCTAGAGCGGAGCTGAACAAGAATGTTACTCAAGGTGCTCTGCTGTTTGACCAATAGTTCATGGAGGGGATGTGATCCATTGCACAGGTTGAATTTGTTTAATGTTCACCTTTCCACAACTGTCCAGGGGGCATCCCAGGAGAGAACCAGCCTTCTTTTGTTGAGCTTCCTTGCTTCTCTGGCTCTAATGCTGTCTCCCCAGCATATTGCCACAAAGACAGCACTTGTAAAAACCAACTTGTAAAAGATCTCTAACATCTTGCTGCAAACACCTGAGCTTCCTCAGAAAGTAAACTCTGCTCATCCTCTTCCTGCACACAGCATCTGTGACAAAGGGAGTCATGTCTAAACCAAGACCACATAAATCAGGTATGAATGTTAGTATTGTCTTTTGCACATGTAATCCTGCATGGCTAAGGGATTTCTCTTGACTTCCCTTGATTTATTAACTAGATCACTCTTTTTCCTCTTACCCTGGGATAGGCTCCAGGCTCCTCTGTAACCCTGTGTAGGATAAGCAGTACAGAAAATGGATGGATGGATTGTTTATCTCTGCATTTCATATAAATTTCTGCATTAAAACATCTTATATTCTGTCTTTTTTCCTTCGCACATTTAAAGTAATGACTGTTAAATACTGACAAATTTCTGGCCACCGGATTTCAACGCAACAGAACACAACCATTAAACAGCACTCTCACCACCATTATCAACAGACCAGTTTGATGCATTTTTCTGGGAGTATGGTGTTCATCCCTCATGTACATTTCAAGAGATTTGTAGACTCTACGCCAAGATGCACTGAGGCTCAACTGGTGCCTCATGGTGGCCCAATACTTTACTGAAACACTTTATGTTGTTTTTTTTATTTGCTTTATTTACTGTTTTTAATTGCCGACAATCCAGAGCTGGGGTCAGGCAGCAGATAAAAAACGTTAAACCAACCATCTGCTATAGCCACTTTCACTACCTCATTTCATTTCAAATTCATGTGTTTTCTTCATAATACACTTCATGCACTACAACTCACTACAGTGTTACATGTAAAATCAATGATCGGGAACACTGATGGATCCACTCCGTTCAGCCTTTGTTGTACAGTTAGACCACTCAACCATTAAAATACAAAAACAGAAATTTTATCCTCTGGAATTATATTTATTTTTTGTTCATATTGCAGGTGTTATAGTTGCAGTTTTGTTTTCTTTTATTTGGAAACTCACATTTTTATTTTTATTTCAGTTAACGAAAATGTTTTTTCACTGATAGTTTTAGTTTTCGTTAACGATAATAACCTTGCAACACAGACAGATAAAACATATGACATAGGTAAATGAGACATAACCAAGTGATTCATTGATTCAAGCACAGTGAACACAGAGGAGAAAATCTCAGTCATGATTCACTGAACACTGATCCTCTGAACTCAAGTCATGACCGAAAGGATTCATTGACTCAAGGAATCGGATTAGACTTAACCCATTTTTAGATGTTTCAAGAATACTGACAAGTAAACATACAGTATAATATCAATCTACATAAAATGTCTGTGTGATAATCATGAAATTGTTTTTGGATATGTAAAGAAATGTAGTGCTTTGGTTTGCATAGTTCGATTTTGTGGTGTGCAATTGTAACGCCTATCAGCAGCAACTGAACAAAAGGAACAATTAAGTGCATCACAGTGACTGATTCTGATTCATTCATGGTAGTGACTCACTTAAAAGACATGTCTATTCTGAAGGCCACAGGAGACACAACACACTACTAGGTGGTACTTGATAAAATGGCAATGTCATGCATGTCATACATGTATGGGTTTGTACATGTAATCGGCTATTAAACATGCAGTGCGTGTGTGTGTGTGTGTGTGTGTGTGTGTGTAGTGTAGTGTATGTGTTTTTCTTTGTCTGTCAGTGTGATGGATACTGTAGCTATGATGGATGTCAGACTTGTCATACATTAAACAAGACTCAAGCAGCGTTGCCAACAGATCTGTTACTGACAGAGGCCTCATCTCTGTCACTGTTTCCTTTCTTTCTCAGAGGGTTCAGTGTTTCACGATGAAAACTCTTTTTGATGACAGGCTTTCCTCTGCTATGTGTGTGTATATAACCTCTAACACACTTCAAAGCCCTGCTGCACGTCTAACCTGGCCCTCTATCCTTGTACACAACCTCCATCTTCCCCAAAACTTCCCCAAAACAAATAATAAAATAAAATAAAATGGCATATAAACAAAAATCAAATGAAAATATTTTCAATACGCTTGATACTTTAAATGTAGCACTCCACACTTTGAAGGACTTACTGAATAGCCAGCAGTGAACTAATCACACTTTTCTGTAAACTAAACTTTATTTTTTTTAAATGTTGTCCATTTCTCTCTTTAGAACTTGACTGGTGAAATAAAAACAACACCCCAACCCTGTACTCCTCTGAGGAGACCTGTATAACACATATAAATATTTACATTTTGGACACTGTTTGAACATGTTGAGGTATATTAAGGTAGTAGATCTTCAGGAGGAAGGTAAGACTTCACTATTGGGAATTAATGTTGGTGTCATCAGTAATTAATCAGTAGATATTTGTAAAAGAGCCATAGTTAACTAGTAGTTCTGCAGGAGAAATATAAGATTCAGTAATTACTGCTGAAGTTAATTGCTGTGTAGGTAATAGTGAACTCGTACTAACATACTAACGTACTGAGTCATTAACTAGTAGTAGTTTAGTATTTTATAGGAATAAGATAGGTGTTAACGAAGAACTTTCATTCCTGCTTAGTTCCTGCATAGTTATATATGAGTTGTTGACGAGTATTGTAAAGTGTTACTCTACAAACATAGAGTAAAGTGTAACTCTATAAACATTTTCCTTTTTCCTTGTGTAATGCACTGATTTTTTAAATTTTATTTATTTTTTTAGGTGTGTGTGTGTGGGGGGGGGGTATTTGCACTAAAGAGACATCACTTTTGCCGTGGACTGAATTGTTTTCTCTGTTGCAGGCTTTTGTTCCTGTGCCAGATGCAAACACAGTAAGAGGATGAATCGTGCTATTCGTCTATGCATACTGCTCATGTTCGTTTGATGCGCAACAACCTGTACACAAAGAAAGTGACATAATGTCACTCCTACATGAGTATTCAAACTGACTACAGAGAGAGAGAGAGAGGGTGGGGGGGGTGGGGGGCAGAGCAAGATTTTGGCACAGTGAAATGCTAGGATTAGCATATGAAAGTAGCAGCTGTGTGTGTGTGTGTGTGTGTGTGTGTGTGTGTGTGTGTGTGTATGTGTGTGTGTCAGTGTAACAGTCTAACAGTTTAGATTTTTAGCATGTGTACCTCTAAAAGTTCAGAGAACGTGTAAAACATTCAGTACTACTCACTAAAGTTTCGTTTAAATGCACAGTAATGTAACATGAGAAAAGAGAACCAGTACTAACACCCAGCTTTTCAAGTAAGTACACATTACACAGAAATATTTGCATTTAGCTCCCTATATTTATTTAATTTTACAACGATACAGATTACTGAGGTTGCCTAATTTTTATAGTTGTAGTTGTAATTATCACATTGATCACTGCAAATTTGATTTAATTTAACAACATAGCTTATTAAATAGCACTTGATTCAGCACATCCTATTATTTTGTATAAATCATACCGCTTCTGATACTTGTTGTACACTTTTCTGGCCACAAGCTTTGGAATCTTTAAGGTCCGCAATCTGATTTGCTAACTGCACTTCAATTTTAAAAACCTTTTGAAAAAGTGTGCTATTTGAAGATTACATTTTTGTATATTGCACACTGACAGTTAATTGTATACACAACTTTATGAGATACTAAGGTCATGAAAACATAATGTGTGCTTTACTGTAAGTGGGATACAGAATATTTCATCATGCTTTAAATATGCTATTTGGATTTGATGTATTAATAAATTAAAGGCACTGTATTTTGTTCATTGTAATTTGTTAAGTACGATGATGTGTCCTCCAATGTTGTCCATTTTGTTGAATTTAAAAAGACAGTAATATTCATTAATAATAAACAGTGTCATATTTATGCATTTAATATTGGCCTCAAATGGTATTCCATAGATTTTTCAGTGTATTTACAGCTCAAAAGATGAGTTTATCCATATTTTCCCTTGCCAAACCCTTCAATCTTCTGAATGGCAATTAAATCCATAGTTATGTCTGACGTCTGAATACCGATGCACACAGTTTCTATTTAAAATCCTTACTGCAAACACTCAACTCAGTTTTTTGTCATTACTTGAAAGAGTGAAAATCCTCAATGATCAATATGTATAGACTGATCGTACAATCTTAACTCACAAATGATTTTAATCTTTACTCACAGCACAATCATGACACTGAAAATCTGTATACATAGTGCTTCATAACTGTTATGAATCATAATGTAAATATGATTGGCACTTTAGTTTGAGTACATTAAAATCATTCGTTTCACTACCATATATAGGATTCGTAAATAAGTGATGTTGTAGCTACTGAATTGGTGTTCCATAATAGTTTTGGAAAGAAATGGAGCAACCAAATAGATGTATATAGTAACTACACCTCCCAAAAGGTAAAATCAATTTGTATCTGATCAATTCATAGAAGATTTAATTTTATAATTCGTGGTTCTTCTTTCTTCTCTCTTTCATGTAAAGATAAAGCAACATACTTCATAAAAATTTGACATCTCCTCTCATGACATAAGCCTCTCAAGCATTGCTTTATAAAAGATTTATGCAATGCTAAGAAAAGTTTTGCCCAATGTAGGTACCAATGTAAGGGGTTTTCTCCCCAGTTTGGGGCAGATTATTTTTTTGTACTTCATGGTAGGAAGAGTTTATACTTAGAGCTGTACTTCAACTTTGCTTCCAAAACAAAATACAAAACAAAATACTTAAAAAATAATAATAATAATTTTCTCATCTCAAGGGATTTTCTTCCCAATTTGCTCACTTGCCACTCTCCCCATCACACGACAATAACCAACCAGTGTGGTGAAGGCTGACATGTGCTTCCTCTGAGACACATGAAGTCAGCGAACAGCATCTTTTCAAACTACTGCTACTGCTGCATCACAGGGCAGCATAACACACTTGGAGCAAAGCACTACCCTCTTCCACATACGATCTCCAGACAAAAGGGCAAAATGTTTTTTTCTGTCATGCCACTCTGGAGACACAAATTTAATCTTAGCTTTACAAGTATATGGCTTTTATAATTGACTGATTTTATAATGCAAGAAACCATACACAATATTTAAATGGTCCTTATGTTTAAGAAACTTTGAAATTTCTTCTATAATATTTTGAGCCAAGTGTGCACATAAAATGCACATGCCTATGTAACCACTGTTTATTAAAATTATACTGTATATTACCTCTATCTTAGAACTAATTCTGCACAGACTTTAACTTGTTCCTAAAACCCAGGAAGAAAATAAGGAGCTGTCCAGTATTAGTGGTGACACACAAGGCTTCCGACATGTTTCAATCTGGGTTTTAATGATTATATTAATTTTCTTGTGACAGATGTCAAAGGTTCAAAGTACACTTTGCAGAACTGAGAACAGTACCTTTGAAACTCTCTCTCTCTCTCTCTCTCTCTCTCTCTCTCTCTCTCTCTCTCTCTCTCTCAGACTAGAATTACACCATTCACAATCCGATTTTCGACACCAGCTTTTTAGCAAAGCTCTATAACTGAGTGGCAAGCTTTGAAAAAAAAAAAACACTATATGCGTGAGTTTTCACAGACGCATATTTTAGTTTTTAGTATTTTTAGTATATCACAGTATCTGAGGTGACACTTAATGGTGTTAATATTGCCAACTGATACTTACATAAGCCTTAATACCAACCAGCAGCAGGAAGTAATGATTACTTTGCTACTGTACTGAAGTCTGGTTTTTAAAGTTTCTGCACTTAAATTTTCTTTCATCGATTTTTTTTTCCATTACTACACTTCAAAAGAAAGTCTCTCACTTTCTACTCACTACATTTCTCTAAAATTGTCATCTAAATTCCTACAAAGCCTCAACTTTATCATAAATGTCTGCAAGACTGAGACCTACAGTGGTGCTTGAAAGTTTGAGAATTATATATTCTGCATGAATATGACCACAATATTATTAGATTTTCATGAAAGTCCTAAAAGTAAATAAAGAGAAACCAATTAAACAACTTTCAAGCGCCACTGTACCACCACTAAACCCATCACTATAATCTGTCCATGGCTATGTAAACTTTGTATTTACGTATTAGGGCTATATTTCTCATGACATCTAGCTATTTAATTTGGCTAGTTTGTATTGTTATCATTGTTATCATGCTATCTACCTTTTGAGAGATTAGAAACTGTTGTTAATTAGGCTTAGCTAATGTTTTCCTACATTCATCCTTGTGAAAGATCCATTAATTTACCATCAGTAACTAAAATCAGTGTGTGATTTGAAGCAGATGTTTGTTGTTTGTTTTGTAAATCTTTCTTGTACTTTTATCTTGTCCGAGACAATCCATAAGAATAAATATTTGCATATAAGTTCATGACTGTAATTTCAAAGAGAGAAAGAGAGAGTAACCAGTATTTCAGATATCTCAAATGTGGAAATGGGTCAAATTGACCCATAACATAATAGCAGGGTTAATGTGTGCTTGTTTCATCTGTCAAGTTTTTAGTATATTATATAGCTCATGTTATTCTTATATTCGCATATGATATTATTTATCATTTGCTGAATGTTTTATCTTTTGCATGCTTTTTTTCTAAACACATTTTCATCCACAGGAGGATATTCACATTTTAAATTTTAAATATTCACTTTATAAATTGAGCAGTACCATTGTGATAAAAACAATGCATTAATGTACTGTACATGCTCTACATAGCTGTTGTTTGGTATGGAATTTTGGGATACAGCAGAAACATATGCATTATGTATTAGTATTAAATATCATATGAAGAATAGAAACACTCTTAGAAAAAAAATTCTCAAGGGTTAATGTTGCTATCTTCGTTCTACATAGAGCCCTTAAAATTCTCCCAAAGGGACAAACTGAAGAAACCTTTCTATGCACTCCATTTCTGAAAGTGTAGAACTGAAGCAGTAGGTTTTTTTTAGTTAGTTACAGTTACAGTCATATAGCG